>NC_079450.1:33558971-33823971 GCF_903798145.1 Danio aesculapii
TAAAGATTTAGGTCTTGTTTATTACATTAAAACAACTTCATATCTGCAATGAAGGTTAATGCTTTTATTTATGGCAGATGATCTATCTTAGATTGTACTTAATTACAAACTCTTTCTAATTAGTTTTTGTCTCCTGTTTCAAAGCTGTCTGTCTGTTTTTTTGTAGATTAACCTCATTTAAAAGTGATTTAATAAACACATTCTGCAGCATCAGTTTTATTTCGTTGTTGCACCAGTTCATATTTCACTAAAAGAAGTGTTAGGAATGTTATTGTTAGTGAAGTTAACACTTTAACCGTCAATTTTAGCAATTTCTTTGTTTATTTGTCTTCCTAACAGCACATTTTGAGTTTTTATTTTAATGTTAAGCTGTGGGCATAAGGGTGAAATGCATTTGAGATATTCTGTTTATATATATGCACAGTGGCTCCCTCACTGATATATTGGTTTTATTTTATTTGCATTTTAATATTTCAGATCATCAAACAAATTAAAAATTTAGTTAAAAATAACACAAATAAACACATCATGCCATTTTGAAATTAATGTTTGTATTATTAAGGGAAATAAACAAAATCCAAAACTACATAACCTACATAACTAAAAAAAAGTGTTTGCCACAGCATCATGCAGATGAAAAACAATTGGGATCTACCAGTCTGGAAAAAGGTTATAAAGCCATTTCTAAAGCTTTGGGACTGCAGCAAACCACAGTGAAAGCCATTAGCTTCAAATAGCTAAACATGGAACAGTGAAGAACCTACTCAGGAGTGGTCGTCCTCACTATTATGCTGCCCTAGGCGGTCGCCTTGATCGCCTCTATGGACGCGCCGGCCCTGTTTGGAAGGTGTGTGTCCGTATGCGTGGCGTAAAAGTAAGGCTCCATTTCAGATAAAAGAACATCATACCAACAGTAAAATGTGGTGATAGTGTGACGGTCTGGAGTGTTTAGATGCTTTAGAACCTGGAAGACTGATAAATTGAATACTGAATACTGCTTGACTACCAAAATATCCTGAAGGAGAATGTCTGGACATTGTTAGTGACCTCAAGCTGAAACAAATTTGGGTTGTGCAGCAGGACAGTGATCCAAAGCACACCTGCAAGTTCAGTTCTAAATGGCTAAAGAAAAGACGAGACTTTGGAGTGGCTTAGTCAAAGTCCTGTCCTGAATCCAATTGAGACGCCTTTGAATCTAAAGGTGGTTCATGCTCAAAAATTTTCCAATGTGGCTGAATAACAACGATTCTGCAAAGATGAGTAGGCCAAAAGTCCTCCACAGCACTGTAACAGATTTATTGCAAGTTATTGAAAACACTTGATTGCAGTTATTGCTGCTAAGTGTGGCCCGGTTATTAGGTTTAGGGGTCAAACACTTTTTCACAAAGGGCTATGTAGTTTTGTGTTTTCTTTTCTCATAATAATAAATACCCTCTTTTCAAACTGCATGATGTGTTTATTAGTGTTATGTTTAAGTAATGCTTAAACTAGTTTCTTGATCTGTAAGAGTGACAAACATGCATTGTTTTGGCATGTGGTGGATGGCACATATTTGTGTATTCCTACATTATTCAGAAGGCTAGAAATAAGAAATATCCTCATGACACGATACTGTATGCTATACTGTATCATCACACAGTGTCTGCTACACCATAGATGTTATTATCACACAGACAGTTAGCAGCATTTGAAAACGCCCAGCATGGCTCAGGCATACGAAGCAGATTCATTTTAAATCGAAAAAAGTCCCACAAAATCACCTGTGCACTCATAACTGTTGTCAACCTACAAACAAGCCAAATGTGATTACCCTGTGTCCTTTATTGAATTATTTAATGGTACTGACATTAAGTTGAACTTTAAGATTAAGAAAGATCCAGTGGACAATAAGCCACAGAATGAAACGTGTTCGTTATTTGGGTAGGAACTCCAGTAAAAGTGCTATAGCCTTAGCAGTCATATATTTCTTAACACTGGGGTTTGTTAATGTCTATTCAGACACAGTGGTGATCGCCTGTGTAACTGTTATATCTCGATAGTACACTTAACATGGCCATTATCATCATTATACTCAATCAGAGTTAGTTAGAATGGCCTTTTGTCATCTCTGCCATCAAAATTAATGTAGCTGTATTTTCTATGGCAGCGTTTGATAAGTGACCTCTGAATGCATTGCACATTTATTTTAATGAGCTCTATCCTGGATAATAAAAGGCATAAAGGGGGACTTCACAGCTGCTGTTGGCTTTTAATAAGACTTGGCTGTCAGTAAAAATGGAAGCCATCGTCCTTGGTTGCAATTTTTGCATTTGAATACAAACAGTTGACAAAGTGCTTTATATGTGGTTTCACACAGGGCCTAAACACTCACTTATCATCACACATAAGTAAAACATCTCATCTGTGGTTTGTTGCCTAGATAAAAGCTCTGGTTTAACTTTTGAAAGCTAAGAAAGACAACAACCATCAATTTTACAATTACTATCTAAAATAATATTATCTAAAAAAATTGTATTATTAAATTCTTTGCAGGGTGTTGGCATTTGTTTATTTATTAAATACTATATGTTCAATAAAAAACCTGAATTATTATTATTATACACTCACCGGCCACTTTATTAGGTACACCTGCCAAATTGCTCGTTATTGCAAATTTCTAATCAGCCAATAACATGGCAGCAACTCAATGCATTTAGGCATGTAGACATGGTCAAGACGATCTGCTGAAGTTCCAACCGAGCATCAGAATGGGCTAGAAAGGGGATTTAAGTGACTTTGAATATGGAATGGTTATTGGTGCCAGACGGGCTGGTCTGAGTATTTTAGAACTGCTGATCTTCTGGGATTTTCACACACAACCATCTCTAGGCTTTACAGAGAATGGTCCAAAAAAGAGAAAATATCCAGTGAGCGGCAGTTCTGTGGGCACAAATTCCTTGTTGATGCCAGAGGTCAGAGAAGAATGGCCAGACTGGTTCGAGCAGATAGAAAGGCAACAGTAACTCAATTAACCACTCGTTACAACTAAGGTATGCAAAAGAGCATCTCTGAATGCACAACACGTCCAACCTTGAGGCAGATGGGCTACAGCAGCAGAAGACCACACCGGGTGCCACTCCTGTCAGCTAAGAACAGGAAACTGTGGCTACAATTCGCGCAGGCTCAGCAAAATTGGACAATAGAAGATTGGAAAAACGTTGCCTGGTCTGATGAGTCTTGATTTCTGCTGCGACTTTCAGATGGTAGGGTCAGAATTTGGCATCAACAGCATTCATCCTTTGGATTGATCCATCCTGCCTTGTATCAATAGTTCTGCTGGTGGTGGTGTAATGGTGTGGGAGATATTTTCTTGGCACACTTTGGGCCCATTAGTACCAATTGAGCATCGTGTCAGCCTACCCGAGTATTGTTGCTGACCATGTCCATCCCTTTATGACCACAGTGTACCCATCTTCTGATGGCTACATCCAGCAGGATAACGCACCATGTCATAAAGCGCAAATCATCTCAGATTGGTTCTTGAACATGACAATAAGTTCACTGTACTCAAATGGTCTCCACAGTCAGCAGATCTCAATTCAATAGAGCACCTTTGGGATGTGGTGGAATGGGAGATTCACATCATGGATGTGCAGCTGACAAATCTGGAGCAACTGCGTGATGCTATCATGTCAGTATGGACCAAAATTTCGGAGGAATATTTCCAGTACCTTGAATCTATGCCATGAAGAATAAAGACAGTTCTAAACGCAAAAGGGGGTCCAACCCGGTACTAGCAAGGTGTACCTAATAAAGTGGCTGGTGAGTGTAACTATTATTTGCAATCCAAATTAGCATTTTTTTATTAAATAAAGGACAATGAAGCTACAGTTTCATAGTGAATAAAAACATTTATAGTTGTTAATTTCACTCAAGCCCGGTGTCATTAGCAGATATAACAAAAATGCTAGCTATAAGCACGAACATTTAAAGCACAAATATCTAAAACAGCTTCCGATAACAAGTTGTTGTATATTTTTGCCATCTGTCTGTGTTCATCTAGAGTCCAATGTTCTGAGCTGCAGTCAGTGAGTGTTACGCCTGTCCTTGTATAAACTCCTGTAATTCCTTTGCTCACAAAGTCTGCTCTCTGCTATTGTACACTGAGCTCTAAAATGGCCAAACCTCCTGAATATTTGACAAACACACTCTTGATCGGTCATGCTTGAGTGGATGGATTTTGGGAAGTCCCAGCCTAAGGAAAAAGATGAGTCAGGCTGGCCATATGAAAGCATGTGCCAAAGATAAGAAGGGCTGTGGAAAAGGGAGCAGACTGAAATTGGAGAGAGAGAGAGAGAGAGAGAGAGAGAGAGAGAGAGTAGATGCAAGCAGACGATGCACAGGGACTGAGATAAAGTGAATGGTCATATGAAGGTCATGTGCATATTTGATCAGATTAGCAAATTCTGCATGATTGCTTAGCATATGTACAGAGACATACGTTAAAGCAGGGTTGGAACTAAACTCTGCAAGGCTGCTGTCCTCCAGAAACTGAGCGTGACACCATTGTTATAGCGACTTTGAGTGATCAGAAAGTTTGATGACAAACTGCAGTATGAGGTATTGTCAAATAAATCGTTGATCCATTTAGTGGAATTGACAAACTGCAAGCTTTGGATGTTTATGTCTTTTAAAATGTGAATTTTGTCACTGTTTTGGATCACATTCGCTTTTTAAAGGCCGGGACACATCAAGTTGATGCCAAACAACTAGCGCTGACAAAAAACAACTATTGTCACCTCATGTTGGCTCGCATATGTTTCTCTCACATAAACACACTGTCTGCCACATAAACACACCAAACAGACTGCAACCAACTGGTTTGAGAGCATGCATTCTGCAACTGTGTGAGATGATTTGTTATTCTCCATCTATGGGTGGCAGTAATCTTTTTTTCCCATTCAACAAAAGCAAACCGAACTTCCAACGCGCACTTGCAAAGAGTAAACATAGCAGCATTTAGTACCATTATCACATTATTGTAACCACAGAGGAATTTGCTTCAGCAAATACAGTCTTATGCAAAAGTTTAGGCACCCCTGATAATTTTTAGATTTGCAAGCCATAGCCCTGGTCTTTCAAATAAGTAATTTCATTTGGATATATTTGATACCCTGGAGAAAAAGCAACATTTCAGTTCTGACAAAACAATTATTTAATCAACAGATGTGATGCAATTAAAGTCAAAACAAAAACAGAGAGGTGCAAAAATTTGGGCACCCCAACATAATAAGGACAATCTTTTGTACAGCCACATTTTACTGAAATAACATCCTGTAGAGACTTCTTATAGCCAAGGATAATCCCTGAAGGGCCATTCTTGCTTGCAAAATTTTTGCAGTTCAGTCAGGTTTGACGGGTACATGAACGGCTCTTTTCAAATTAATCCATAGATTTTCGAAAATGTTGAAGTTTGGGGACTGGGATGTCCATTCTAGATCATTCTAAATGTCTGAGCATGAATTTATTGGTAGATCTGGAATTGTGCTTTGGGTCACTGTCCTGCTGAAACATCCAACCCTGCCATAACTTCAACCTTTTGAGTGATTCCTGGACATTGTTCTTCACAATCTGCTGATACTGGGTGGAATCTTTAACTCTGACAAGGTTTCCAGTACCTTTGCTTGTCACACATGCCCACAGCATGATGGAGCCCGCACCATATTTTACAGTAGGAAGCATGTTCTTCTCCTGGAATGCTGTGATCTTATTCTGCTATTCAAAGCGCCTATAGTTGTGGCATCTGTGCACAGCATATTTTTCCAAAATGATTCAGGATTGCCTTTGCATACCTCAAACAACTCTTCTTGATGGCAGAATGGAGAAATGGCTTCTTCTGCATCACCTTCCACTGAGTTGTTCTTTATGAAGAGTGTGCTGGACCGTGGAATAATGTACAATGACATTGTTAGCAGCAAGATATTCCTGGAGCTCTTTGGAGGTGGTCTGTGGTTTGTCTGTAACCATTCTAACCATTCTTCACCTTTGTCTTTCAGATATTTTTCTTAGTCTAGCTCACCTTTCCTTCTCCAGAACTGTTTCTGTGGTCTTCCATTTTCTTACTATATTTCTGGCTGTGGAGATGAAGACTTCAAACCTTTGTGATAGCTTTTTGCATCCTTCTCCTAATTCATGTTGATGAATTATCCTAGTTTTTAGGTCATTCGGAAGTTCTTTTGAGATTCCCATGTTGCTATTTTCAGGTTCAAAATAAGAAGCACAACTAGCAGTCGGCTATCTTTAATATCCTTACTCATGATTGCACCTGAGTTAGAATTGTTCACTGACTTACTCAAATTAATTTTGTATTGGAGTCAATCAGCATTAAGTGACTACAGGTTTTGAAATCCACAGAAAAGCGAGGGTGCCCAAACTTTGCATAGTCTATTTTTCAGTTTTAATTTAATTTCACACATCTCAATACTACTACACTACGTATTTCTGTCTGAAAAACATGACATTATCTAGCTTTCTCTAGAAACCGAATGGCATATCACTGTGATCTTCTCTTAAAAGAGCACATAATTATGGAGCTACAGAGGGGTGCCCAAATTTTTGCATAAGACTGTATGTGTGATAATCTAATAATCCAGATGCGTTCCTTCCTAACTTGAATTGTTTACTTTCTACATCACTGAAGTTTTTGAGAGCTCAATAAGACTTTCAATTGACCACTTCTTTAAGAAAGCATGGACAGAATGTATAAAGCAGTAAATGAAAAGAATGGAAACAACTCTTCTGGCAAATGCAACCGTTTATATGAATACATTAGTGAGCGTTTGGCCTTTTGTTAAGGATGTGTTTGGCTCATGCTCTGATTGTTTCTTTGCTGTGTGTGCAGAAACATTGGAGTACAGTAGCAATTAGCTCACCCACTAAGAGACTAATTTGAGCCAGTGGCTTGTCTCTTTTAGAGACTAAATGAGACAAATGCTTTGAAATATTGGTGACAACAGACACTTTAGTGGTGCTTTGGACCTACTTTGACACTTTGATTAAATGTGTTGTTTTTTCTTGACTAAAAGACTCTTTAATAGCATGTGATTGAGCTATTTTAAATCTCCTGGCAACTGATGTGAAGAATTCATGTCATTTTACTTTAATTTCTCTCACCTTGTGGTTTGTTTTCAGAATTCCTACAAGAGTGAACTTCTGGGGCTCTATTTTAACGATCCATGCGTAAAGTCTAAAGCGCATGGCACTAAAAGTATTAAGGGCGTGCCCTGAATACTGAATCCAATTTTGCTTTAAGGATGGAACAATACGCTTTGCGCCGGGGCGCATGGTCTAACAAGGTTGTGCTTATTCTCTTAATGAGTTATGGGTGTGTTTTGAGCATAACGTGCATTAAACCAATCAGTCTCATCTCCCATTCCCTTTAAGAGTCGACTGAGTTACGCCATGGCACATTTGCTATTTACATGGCAACTTTGGCTTACTTTGTACGCTTAAAACCTGAATGCTTCACTAGCGAGAAAACAGTTAAACAAACCATCTGCAGTGCGAGAATAAAGAATAAGCCTCCTCCATTCGGCCTATTTACTTTCTTTTTATTTTACTTTTACTCTTTACTTTACTCGTTTACTTTTGTGGATAAGGAAACGGTGTTGTGCTCACTCCACTAAAGACATCCATTAGCCTACATATTTGATTTTGTTTGTTAAGCACAAAGATGGGTTTCAAAACTATTTCTAAATTCAGTTCTAATTTCCAGCAAACAAATAACTGAACAAAAATAACGAAGTGTGGTCAAAAAACTGAGTTATATCCAAACATACGTCCTGTTCTTATGATGTATATGTCTCTAAAACCCGACAGGTGGACAAATAAAAAATATATATAAATTTGCAAATAATAAATAATACTGCTAATAACAATGATATTATACAAATGCAAATTGTCATGGAATTTTGTTTTTTAAATGGCCCCCAAGATGAGGCATGAAGGCAGTGGTTTTTATATTTATGTAGAAAAGAATCATTTTTGTAACATTTTAATCCTTTAATTTTTTTCATATGTAAAGATATTTGTGTATTGCTGTACATCCTGTGTGTATTAAGCCATGTATAAGCGTTTTGGACCTGCATAGGCACATAACTAACGTGCTCTGCACTGGACTTTAGACCACCTTTTAGTTGGTCACACCACCTTTTTAGACCAGATTTGCTATTTAAACAACGTGGCGGAAAACGGGAGAATTAGGTCTGAAAATAGCAACAAATCGTGCCATAAACGTTTTGCGCCTTAGGGCCCCAAATGTCAGTGGTGTGAACATGAAACATGAAAAAATGTTTTCAAACAAGAAAAGCATTTGTGCCAGTTTTGTGCCAATTTGTTTTTCAAAATGGTTCAAATGGTTTTGAAAAACAAAACAAATGATGCGACTATAAATACACAAGTGTTCACTAGTGTTCAAAATGTATGATTTCAAAGGTAAAACATTAAGCAATACTATGCTAATTCAGAAATGTAACTGAGTAACTATTGTATGTTTTTTAATCACTTGAATCCATTATTGTTTTCATTGTAGTTTTTTTATCATTTTTGTCAGTCATTAGTATTGTTTTATATGTCTATATAGGTGGTTTTTATTTGACATTTTAAACAAAATTTAATGAAATAATTTGTTGCGAACTAAAGCTAAACAAATTATATTATTTTTATAGATTTACCATTTTAGTTGACTATAATCACCCTAGATCATACAGACATGTACTCAATACTTCATATAATTATTGTATTTAAATTAAATATGGATTAAAAAAGAACATTTTAATCAAAGTGAATCTCTAAATGACTTTCAGAATAATCCATCCCTAGCTTACACGAGACATATTGTATGTACTGCAACATTGCACATCTATATCTTGCTGCTCTGTTTGAATTTGCACAGATTTGTGAGTTGGCATAGCGGATGTCCTTGGCAGTAATGCTGAATCACAGCAATAACTGCTCCTTCTCTGTCAACCACTGTTTTTTGAGAAACGTCACACAAGCAGTGTTTCACTGCGGCTTTTGCATGTCCTTGGCTGGATAAGTAAGGGCGCTGTGTTAAAAGTGCTTAATGGCCCTGTTTGCTGAGGTGATCTCCGGAAGGAACCAGACCGTTCAGCCCACTGAGCCATTATGTCATCTGCAGCCAATGGGCAGGTAATGCAGGCTCAGGCTCTGGCAGCGGTCGGCAGTGTGCTTTTCCATCAGGACTAAAAACAGAGAGTACAACAGACAGCTCCAAGCAAGGGAAAAGGAAGATGTGACCTTGAAGAAGAGGGGAGAATGCATGGAGGATGAGTACAGAATGAGGGAGTGATAGGACAGCCCTAGCAATAACATTTTACTTTAAATATAATAAAAGTGCTTTAAACATAACAGTCTAACGAATACGTAAAATGTAAAGGTAAGCAAATGTTTCAAACAGATCAACGTTCAAAATAACACAGATACTCATTCTGTTTTTTTAGTCTAGATTTAAACCCTCGAGAGACTGTTTGTTTGTTTGGAGTAGCTTGTTCCACCATGTGACAATGAGGATGCTGTCACGAATGCCAGCAATCTAGCCCTTGCAGAATGCTGGTAAACATTCTCTATCACCCGAACTACAATTCTGCCACTGAACTGCACTACATTTCCCATCAGGCACCTCACACACACACCAGTTCTGGATCAGCAATGATTACTTGCACGCAGCTGTAGCTCATGAAGACTGATAAATTGGACTATATATACACCTCACATTCTCTCACACATGGCTGAGTCTTGCTCACCTGAAACATTGCCAAGCATTATTCCTGCCTAGCCTTGCTGTGTCTTTGGATCCTTTGTTTAATTGTTTATGCTGTTTGCCGCCTGCACTGACCTCTTTGCCTGTGACCACGACTACGCTTTTGGATTACCCAAGTGGTAGGCAAAGCAAGGCTTCATGAAACACTGAAACTGTCAAAGCAAATGTGTTAGCTTTCAAAGCTTCAAAACGTTTTGAAACCCGTCTCTACAGTGACACCTTGTGATCTTTTTATGTACTGCTCTGGAACAGCTTCAGCAAAGAAACAGTTAAGCAAATTGCGGTATCAAACCCTATTGTGTAGAATTGAGTTGTCAAGTGATTTAGTGGAGTGGTGAGAGTTCCGAACTAGCATCCAGAGATAAGGGGTTTAAATCCAGGGTGATGCAGCTATAGATGTTCATGGTTTCCACAATATTCATTATTCCATGGCAGGATGCCACACCAAAATTCATCCAGCCATGGCTACATTACAGCTTCTCATTCAAAACATTCAGTCAATGTTTTTTTTTATAATGTAGTGGGTTATAATTGCACCAAAACGTATTAAAAGGTAAGTGAATTAAAACAGCGCAAACATTTCTGTAACCGTAGTAGTGCTGTGCATTATTTGTTTAACCCTTTAAGATGACATGCTGACTGACTGACTAACTGACAGGTGTGTGAAGCATGAGGCCAGCAAACACGTCGTAGCTTTCAGTTAAAATGAACACGGTTTCCATAATTATACTTTCTAGATAAAGGTCTGTGGCTCTGCATACAATGACTTTATCTTGCTGGAGTTTATAACCGTTTTACTTTGCTTCAGGACGCTTTAATGCTGCTCTGTAAGTCTATTGGAGACATTCATAAATATTCCTAGCAAATCTAATAAATGTTGGAAACATACTCATTACAGCAACGCAGTAAATCGCACTTCAGCAGCTTTTATTTGAGAGCGCACAAGAAAATCTGCACTTGAGCCGCGTGTATTTGAAGGCATGCAAAAAGTTTTGTGCACAAACAGAGGAAATTGGCGAGCAAGCAAAGAGATTTGCATGCTCATATTACATAAATGCAATCTCTACTTGTAATACTGCGCTCAGGACATTTGTCATTGAAATAATGCCACACGTAGTTGGTAGATCTGTGTAAAAGGCCCAACAGAGTCTGCCGTCATAGCTGAAAGAAATCCAAGAGGAAATTGGTCTGACATCCGAATGAACACTTTGTGAATAAATAAGTCTTGTTTTCGTCATAAAAAAGTATGTGATGTGTTTTTAACAATGTTGGAGTATTTGCACAAGTCGGGATTCGAACTTAGGTCATTTGTAGCACAGTTACTCTGTGCACATACACAGTCCACTTGGCTAGGCTACATGAGACAGAGTTTTTTTCCAACCCTGTGAGTCAAACGCAGATTTGCCAGGTGTCGAAACGCTTCTGAAATGTCCAATGCTTTGAATCGCTGTACCTGGTCCCTGGTAGCTGTACCTGGTGTTTCGAAACACTTTAGTCATGTGACCTGGGTGTTTTGAATCATGCTTCGGCGCAGTGTTTTGAAACACTGAAACACACTGTTGAACATCAAAACATATCTATCTATCTATCTATCTATCTATCTATCTATCTATCTATCTATCTATCTATCTATCTATCTATCTATCTATCTATCTATCTATCTATCTATATATATATATATATATATATATATATATATATATATATATATATATATATATATGTGCCGTATTCTAGTTTACAGGCCAAAAGAATAGGAAATGTTGTATCTAGAGAAACAGTTAACCTAATCGTTCTTTTACTAATTTAAGTGAATTGAACATAAAACAATTAAGTTGAGTGAAGGGACAGGTGAACAAAATTGGTATTCATGGTAGTACGTGAAATTGGAACAAGTAAAAAAAAACATAAAATGCACATAGCAAAATGCAAACTAAAATGATTTGTACATTGTAAAAATGCTGGGTTCCACACAATTCCTTCATGTTGTCCCAACACATATCCAAGAAGTTAAACTTAAATGGATTGAGCAAAAAACAATTAAGTTTTCCCAAAAAAACGCAAATGAATTGTGTTGATTCAGCTCGTTTTAAATAAGTGAACAAGCACCATGGATAATTTTTTTGGGTGTATGGTACAGTATGATTGATCACAGTTAACCCTAAACCCAACCCTTCTCATTAAAGCTAACCCTGGTCAGGCTTGTGTTTACACTGCCAATAGTACCCTTTATTGGTAGATGTAGTGTAGTGTATGTCAAAAAGTTGCAATCAACACCATTTGATATCCTTGGTGTATGCTTGAGAGTAGCGATTGATGAAAAAGAAAGCCATAGAGGCCTTTTACATATCTTTTAGTTTTTTCAAATGTAGAAGCATGGCAAGTGCGTGCAGAGAGAGAGGAAGCAGCATGCCTCGTGCCTCATATGTTTTTAAATGCAACGTGTGATTAGCCCCATAAACATTGGGAGACATACAGATAACTTATTGCTTCTTGACATATGCCTGTTTGTCAAAAGAAGACAACTTTCATTGTTTGAGCAGAGGGTGACCATGGTTCATAACTGTGCTTTGTCATTTTATTATTGCGATGCAGTATTTCAGCGGTGTATTTAAAAACGCTGCTTCTTGTCTTGTCATTCCTTTTGTACCACATGCAATGATTCTAATCAGCATTCTGCAGTGAGTCTAGCTCAGGGATGGGCAAACTCGATCCTGGAGGGCCAGTGTCCTGCATAGTTTTGCACCAACCCTAATCAAACACACCTGCTTGTAGCTTTCTAGTGATCTTGAAGACACTAATTAGGGTGTTCAGGTGTGTTTGATTAGTGCTGGAGCAGAACTCTGCAGGGACACCGGCCCTCGAGGATCGAGTTTGCCCATGCCTGGTCTAGCTGCACCCTTTAGGTATCACATAAGGGTAGTACGATATACTGTTTGCTATTTTGGTACCAAACACAAGTTCTGACAGTGGACATGGAAGTAATTGCGTAGCATATTGTACTGAACCAAACTGTACTGCTCAGTCAAAATGAGCCATTAGAGACACATCATATAGGTGGAACAATTTTTCAAGTTTTTGAAGTAGTAAAGCAATTATTGCATAACTGGGAGCAAAAAAATTATAAAAAATCAAAGCCATCAGATCAAACCTAGGCTGATATAAACTTACTGACTCATTTCCAAGCCAGGAATGTCCTGTAGATAAGTAGAAAAGGCTGTGTGCATAAGTTGTGTTGAAGTACAGTAAGTAGGTGTGAAGGCCTGTTGACACTAAGAAT
This sequence comes from Danio aesculapii, assembly GCF_903798145.1. NCBI lineage: Eukaryota > Metazoa > Chordata > Actinopteri > Cypriniformes > Danionidae > Danio > Danio aesculapii. Next base: position 33,572,072 of record NC_079450.1, read on the forward strand.
GATAACTATAAAGGAAACTGTAATATCTACTGTCATATACATGCTGTGGTTTTGTCGTCCATTGCTTTAAATGCTTCAAACAATTTACAGCAGGGAGGTTTCTAATTGTCTGCATAAAATGTAATAAAATACAAACATAAATACGACAGAGCAAAGATAAAAGTGACATATACAGCACTTTATGGTGATCTGGGCAGTCAAATATAGAAATTGAACAATCAAACGTAAAACAATTTTATACTATAATATCTTCATTTAATCCTGCGATGTGACTAGGGCTGTGCGATTTAATCGAAATTGAATCGCAATCGCAATTTGAAACGTTGCGATTAGTTAATTGCAAGAGGCTGCAATATAAAATATGTATGTATGTATGTAAATAAAAATAACGAATTACATCTGAGGCTTCAAAACTAGTCTACTATGCTTCAGAAAAGTAAACATGCTAGACTTTCTGCGATGGTGTCGTGAGGCATCGCTGACGTGGTATCGGTTGTCATAAACTATGCAACATTACATGAGAAAAAACGATTTAATCTTGTGTCACGATGTCCATTTGTCGTTTATGAGTCCCCACGACATCCTATGCCAAGGAAGTCATGCCAAAATCGTGGGATCTGACCGGGGCTTTATAACTAGCCAATTGAGAGAGCACACTTTCTTTCTACCCAATGAGAATTGCGCAACTTAAGTACGCCCACAATTAAATAAGAAAACAAATTGGACAGCCAGAAAAGTGGGATTATGATGTCTGCTGCTTCAGAAGCATTAATAGACAAATTAATATAAAAGAAAAACAGCATTAGTAATATGGGAATATTTTGGTTTCAAAGTCACAGACACAGAACAAAAACAAGTCATTTTTAGGAGCTGTCGCAGAATTGTTGCCACGGTTTACAGATTATTGAGCAGAAGCTTGAATTTAATTAAAATCAGCTTGAAACTTGAATTAAATCGTAAATCAAATCGCAATATCTGTAAAAAAAAAAAAAATCGCAATTAGATATTTTCTCCAAATCGCACAGCCCTATTGCTTATATACGCACATTGCACTATCGATGCTCAAACAATATATATTGCTCAGCCCTAGTTGTCATCATTTACTCACGCTTGTGTCCAAACCTGTACAATTATTTTTTTTTTCACTCTGAAACGCTAATGAAAGAATTCTGATGAATGCTGGGGCCCAAACAACAACAGACATTTATTTATTTAGTTTAGTTTTATTTTATCTTGCACAAAAAATAAAGCCACAGGTTCAAGAAAAACATTATTGTGAACAAATTAAGACAAATTAATTTTCAAGAGTATAAAGAGATCTAAACTAATTCAATTTTACAGTACTTTTGCAATATAAATGTACAGTTTAAAGTGTAGAGCTCGCTTGATGAGCTAAATTTGAATAAACAAATACTGTCAGAGCAGAGATGACTTTTTTAAGGCAGCATGAAATGCTTTAAGTGTGTGTGTGTATGTGTGTGTGTGCGTGTGTGTGTGTGTGTATGTGTTGTTTATGTGGGCAATTCATGTAAATCGTCTATTATAACAAAGAAATATGAGCAAGAGTAGCTGTCTTAACACAGGAAACCACAGAGAATGAGCGTCTCTGTGACTGAGCCATCTGACCAGAGCAGGTGTGTTAGGCTCAGAGCAGGAGGAAACCAGCTATAGACTGGCTATATCTGTTTCCGCGCATTGGGTTTATGGGTTTGACCTTTTGATGCAAACCTAAATGTTGCAGATCAGCCATTCAGCAGATCTCTTTCTCTCAGTTGCAGGCAGAGAGTAATGAGGCCAGTCTTTTTATTTTCGAAGATGATTCTCATCAATATTACAGTAGCACGGAGTGAAATCAGACCAATGGGTTCAGCTTATCTGCATAAGCTACATGCAGGGCTACCGCTGTAAGAAGAGATGACAGATAGAGAGTTTCCATCGCTGTTGTCTGATGTTTGATGGAGATATTTTGTTCAACAATTTCTTGGTCCATCACAAACATAAAAGCCAGCAAAAACTAGAATGTTTGGAAGTACATGGCACACTGTAAAAAAATGCTGGGTTTCACACAATCAATTTGACTTTGTATGTTAACTCATTGGATTTTTACAAATTTAAGTTGATTGAACATAAAACAATTAAGTTGTCTCAAAAAACTGAAGAATTGTGTTGTTTTAGCTTAATTTATATACGTAGTTTGAACAAAAAGCAAACGTTTTTGTTTTGAGTGCAGTCTAAGATCTTTTCAGTAGAAACATATCTCATCCTCAGAGATGCAGAGAGTCACTCATACCGTAGGTAATATGATGTGATGACAAACACATATACGCACACATGCATGCACACAAACACACACACATAGACCGTTTGTCACACAGAGTGACCATTACAGCACAAAACACTGTGCAGCTGTGAGCTCAGGATGTGGCCGATGCATAGCGAAGTGAATCAGACACAGCTGCTTTCTGCGATTTCTGTCAAATAGACAAGTGCCTAAAAAAGAGCTGGTAAATTTTTGTTTTGATGGTCTCCTTTAGATTTTCTTTTGACTGTAAGTAACTTTTTAATGATAAAATTGGCACACTGCCACTGCTGGTCTCAAAAACATCATTTATTAGGACACCATTTTGTTTATTAGGACACCATTTTGTATTATTAGGGTAGCGTTCTTTGTTGGTCCTAAAACTGCCTTTGAGAGCAACAACATTTTTATTTTTATTTACCATTTTGTATTTTAATTAACTGAACACCTGATTTAAAGGCACAATATGTAAGATTATTTCAGTAAAATATCTATTAAAAAAAAAACTAGTGTTATTAGTGTATATTTTGCTTACTTATGTACTGAAATGATCCCAAATGTTTAGAAGAATGTTATAGAAATATAGAATATAGAGAAATATAGAATCTAGAGAAATAGTATGGCCATGCTAAAGATGTCACACACGGTCGATTTATGGTTCGATATTATAGAAAACAGGGAAACACCAAAGGAGCTTTAATATGCTTAATAGGTTATGTGATTTATTAGACTGATTTAAACAGGACCCTAAATATATATTTAGTATGACAAAACAGCAATGCTTCTTGCTGACTTTAGCTCATACAGTATGCACATGAGTCCTGAGAGGTACAGTGCTCAGCATAATTGAGTACACCCCATTTTAAAAATGACTATTTTTATCTATTTCTCAGTTTATTTGTTAAAATAATATTTCAGTCAGAAATTGAAAGATAATACAATTACAGTGAATCCGGAAAGTATTCATAATGCTTCATTTTGTCCACATTTTTTTTTTATGTTACAGCCTTATTCCAAAATGGATTCAATTCATTTATTTCCTCAAAATTCTACACAAAATACCTCATAATGACAATGTGAAAAAAGATGTTTTGAAATTGTTGTGAATTTATTAAAAATTAAAAGTCTGAAAAATCACATGCAAATAAGTATTCACAGCCTTTGCTCAATACTTTGTTGATGCACCTTTGGCAGGAATTACAGCCTCAAGTCATTTTGAATATGATGCCATAAGCTTCGCACACCTGTCTTTGGGAATTTTTGCCCATTCCTTTTTACAGTACCTCTCAAGATCTATAAGGTTGGATGGAAGGCGACAACATACAGCCATTTTCAGATCTCTCCAGAGATGTTCAGGATGTAGGTCTGGACTCTGGCTGGGCCAATCAAGGACATTCACTGAGTTGTTGTGAAGCCACTCCATTGATATTTTGGCGGTGTGCTTTGGGTCATTGTCCTGCTGGAAGATGAACCGTCGCCCTAGTCTGAGGTCAAGAGCACTTCATTCATCTTTTCCTCTATCCTGACTAGTCTTCCAGTTCCTGCTGCTGAAAAACATCCCCCACAGCATGATGCTGCCACCACCATGCTTCACTGTAGGAATGGTATTAGCCTGGTGATGAGCAGTGCCTGGTTTTCTCCAAACATAACGCCTGGCATTCACTCCAAAGAAATCAATTTAGTCTCATCAGACCAGAGAATTTTGTTTCTTATGGTCTGAGAGTCCTTCAGATGCTTTTGGCAAATTCCAGGTGGTGAGTGGCTTACGTCTGGCCACTCCACCATACAGGCCTGATTGGTGGGTTGCTACTCAGATGGTTGTCCTTCTGTAAGGTTCTTTTCTCTCCACAGAAGAACGCTGGAGCTCAGACAGAGTGACCATCAGGTTATTGATCACCTCTCTGACTAAGGCCCTTGTCCCCCGATCACTCAGCTAAGATGGCTGGCCAAGAGTCCTGGTGGTTCCAAACATCTTCCACTTACGGATGATGGAGGCCACTGTGCTCATTGGAACTTTCAGAGCAGCAGGAATTTTTATGTAGCCTTCCCCAACCTTGTGCCTACAGGTTTACAGACAATTCCTTTGTCTTCATGCTTGGTTTGTGCTTTGACATGCACTGTCAACCCTGGGACCTTATATAGACAGGTGTAAAAGTGAAGCGATATGAATACTTTCCAGATGCGCTGTAAATTCAAGCAAAATATCACAAAAAAAGCCAACCTACAAAATTTCAACAAATTTTTTTTATTTATTTTACTTTTTTCGTATTTTCCTCTTTTGTAAATTTGTATTTAATATTTTTCTAGAACATATAAGTTAGGTGTACTAGTTTTTGTACTGTTATCATAAGTTATTTTGTTAGATAAGCTCCAGATTTAGCTTCAGTGCTGAATAATCTAATGTATATGCACAAATATAATATTGTATATTGTAAAAATATGAATTCAAAAGATAGATTTGTGAAGGGTGTACTTAAATATGCTGAGCACTGTATGTGAATGGCAGTTTAGCTGAAAATGCATGTGTTTTCATACAGCGCAGGGAAGAATAAATACCTTGTATTGGTGGCTTCAATAACATATCATGAAATGTTTCAGAATGAGGTCAGTAGGTGGTCTTTTGAGGCTGTTTGACCGCATTCAACCTTGTGAGTGTCTATATCATGAAAGCAATCCCATATACAGTAAAATATAATGCATTTTCTTTTTCGACCTATCTGAAAAGATACCTTTTATATCTGTATTTAGCATTGTCTAAGTTTAATTGCATTTTAGAGTTCGTTTAAAAACACATTGTAATAGCTCTTGTAAATGGGGCCTGATATTCAACTGACTGCTAGGTGCTTTTTCTATTAACCCTAAAACAGTGTAATGAACCAAGACTCCATTGAAAGTTAGAGTTCATGTATTTGCAAGGTTACTATAGTCAGCAGAATGTCATGAAATCTAAACAAAGAGCTTTTCTCATATAAAGGCTGTGTTTCTATTCACCATTGTGTGTTATTTGTATGTTATAAATCAGTCTGGCTAGAAACATTGAGGTGTTAAAAGAGCACAGTGTGATCTGCTGAAACTGTGAGTCTCACTTTCAACAGAAGTGAAAACAGCAAGTTTATGAATATATGATACAGAAACCACAGCATATTCTGTCACAGTCCTGTTTTCAGCCTCAGCGCAAAAATTACACACTCCATTTAGCCATTACTTCCTTTTTCTTTGTTGCGTTATGCTCGAGTTAGCAACAGCTTGATGATAGCTGTTTTTGTTTCACATTAAAACATCATAGATAAAAATGTCACCATCACTGGATGATGTGAGCATGTGACTTGTGTGTTCTCAGTCTGATTCAGACTATTTTCTTTTGTAAACATTTAATATAGATTGCATATCTTCCTGTTCATCTTTTTTTCTGGCACTCCTGTACATTGCAATAACTAAATAAAAAATAACTGCAGAACAACATTTGTTTATTGTGAATTATAGTCAGTAACCTTACTCACTAAGCATTTTTCTTAATTGTATTATTAATTAATAAATAATCATTTTGATTATGGCATGCTTTCGCTGTGGCGTTATTTCAGTATACATACGCATTGGCACAAGTTTATTGCTGTCCAGACTAGTTGCATTATTTTTTTAAGACCCCGTGCAGTCTTCTCAAGCATATGCCAAAGATTCTCAATAGGGTCAAGGTCTGGACACTGTGGTGACTAATCATTCATTCATTCATTTATTTATTCATTCATTCATTCATTTACTTTGTGGCTTAGTCCCTTTAATAATCAGGGGTCACCACAGCAGAATGAACCGCCAACTTATCCAGCATATGTTGTTTTATGCAGCGGATGCCCTTCCAGCCACAACTCAACACTGGGAAACACCCATACACACTCATTCACACACATACACTATGGCCAATTTAGCTTGTTGAATTCACCTATAGCACATGTCATTGTACTGTGGGGGAAACCGGAGCACCCGAAGAAAACTTCACATGAAGAAGATGGGAAGAAATGCCAACTGACCCAGCCGGGGCTTGAACCAGTGACCTTCTTGCTGTGAGGCGATTGTGCTACCCACTGTGCCAATGTGACGCTCCGTGGTTACCAATCCATTATTAAAAATGATGTCTCATGCTACCTGAACTACTCTTTTTTTAAATTTATGCTAGTGTATCATCTTAAAAGGGGGTGACATGTGGCTCAGTGGTTAGCACTGTCGCCTAACGCCAGGAGGTTCCTGGTTCAAGTCCCGGTTGGAGCAGTTGGCATTTCTTTGTGGAGTTTGCATATTCTCCCCATGTTCGCATGGGTTTCCTCCAGGTGCTCCAGCTTCCCCCACGGTCCAAAGACATGCAGTAATGTATGTTTGTGAATGTGAGAGTGTATGGGTGTTTCCCAGTACTGGATCGTAGCTTAAGGGCATCCGCTGTATAAAACATGCTGGATAAGTCGCCGGTTCATTCTGTTGTGGCGACCCCTGATTAATAAAGAAGACTAAGCCATTGGAAAATGAATGAATGAATATCATCTTAAAGAGACACCCATCTGTATGCCTGTACTCTAGAAAATAAAATTATTTGTTAAATGTCTACACGTTTTTGTTCAAACATTAGAAGACAAAGGCCACCAAAACTGATGTTCTTCTAAACATATTTGTTTGTGTTCAACGCAATAAAGTCAGTCCAAACTTTGGGTTAAAGGTCTCTTTTAAGGTGATTTGTTTTTAAATGATAAATGTTACATGGTACATAATGTACATGAGGTTCATGAAATATTTGTAATAGGCTGTTTTTAGAATGTTTGTTTTCTTCACAGAGGAGGAAAGGAGAGTCCGAGCCAACGATAGAGAGTACAATGAAAAATTCCAGTACGCTGTAAGTTAAACAAACAACCTGTACAGTTTTATGCCTTTTTATGAAACAATTCCCGCTTTAAATGTACATTAAATGTCTAATATTTCTTTCCCTGTCCACAGAGCAACTGCATCATGACCTCAAAGTACAACATCATTACCTTCTTACCAGTCAACCTGTTTGAGCAGTTCCAGGAAGTTGCCAATACCTACTTCCTGTTTCTCCTCATACTGCAGGTAAATACTACAAATCAATCTTTAATGTGAATGCTGAAAATTAAAGAGCAGATAAGCAGTTGTTCATTACATACACTCGAAAGAGTCATCCTTGTTCAGTGTCTATATAATATACTCACCGGCCACTTTATTAGATACACCTTACTAGTACCGGTTTGGACCCCCTTTTGCCTTCAGAACTGCTTTAATTCTTCATGACATAGATTCAACAAGGTACTGGAAATATTCCTCAGAGATTTTGGTCCATACTGATATGATAGCATCATGCAGTTGCTGCCGATTTGTCGGCTGCACATCCATGATATAAACCTCCTGTTCCACCACATCCCAAAGGTGCTCTATTGGATTGCGATCTGGTGACTGTGGATGCCATTTGAGTACAGTGAACTCATTGCCACGTTCAAAAAAACATTCTTAAGATGATTTGTGCTTTATGACATGGCGTGTTATCCTGCTGGAAGTAGCCATCAGAAGATGGGTACACTGTAGTCATAAGGGCATGGACATGGTCAGCAACAATACTCAGGTAGGCTGTGGTGTTGACACGATGCTCAATTGGTACTACTGCGCCCAAATTGTGCCAAGAAAATATCCCCCACAGCATTACACCACCACCACCACCAACCTGAACCGTTGATACAAGGCAGGGTGGATCCATGCTTTCATGTTGTTGATGCCAAATTCTGACCCTACCATCTGAAAGTCGCAGCAGAAATCGAGACTCATCAGACCAGGAAACGTTTTTTCAATCTTCTATTGTCCAATTTTGCTGAGCCTGTGTGAATTGTAGCCTCAGTTTCCCGTTCTTAGCTGACAGGAGTGGCACCCAGTGTGGTCTTCTACTGTTGTAGCCCATCAGTCTTAAGGTTGGACGTGTTGTGCATTCAGAGATGCTCTTCTGCATGTCTTGGTTGTAACGAGTGCTTATTTGAGTTACTGTTGCCTTTCTATCAGCTCGAAACAGTCTTTCCATTTTCCTCTGATCTCTGGCATCAACAAGGCATTTGCACCCATAGAACCGCCACTCACTGGATATTTTCTCTTTTTTGTCCATTGTCTGTAAACCCTAGAGATGGTTGTGCGTGAAAATCCCAGTAGAACAGCAGTTTCTGAAATACCCAGACCAGCCCATTTGGCACCAACCACCATGCCACGTTCAAAGTCACTTAAATCACCTTTCTTCCCATTCTGATGCTCAGTTTGAATTGCAGCAAATCGTCTTGACCATGTCTACATGCCTAAATGCATTGAGTTGCTGCCATGTGATTGGCTGATTAGAAATAAAGTGGCCGGTGTATGTTTGTACTATAAAAAATAATCATGCAACATGCTATTCTGGTGACAATATGTTCATCGCACTCACCATACACTTGTGGAGACTAAAGTATACATTAATCTTTAAGACTCAGTCTTAATTAGCAAGTGCACAGGCACACATTAACAGAATCAATTTGTCAGATGTTTCTACATTCACAATAACAGTATTACCAATTTTAGTTGGTGCATTACATATAAAAAAGACTTAAATTTTGACTTAATTGTGTGTATGTTTTGTCTCAGTTGATTCCACAGATTTCCTCATTGTCCTGGTTCACCACCATTGTGCCTTTAGTGCTGGTGCTGAGCATCACTGCAGTAAAAGATGCCACCGATGACTATGTGAGTCTCCATCATATACTGTGTACACAGACTGTAACTTCCTAACTCTCAAATCCATATGAAAAAAAATCCTCGAGTAATTTATAGTGTTTAAATCATTTATTATTGTAAAGTACCTATGGGCTGTACTGTAACATTGAAATCACCAAACTCACCACAAGTACCACACGAAGAATCAGTCAGACATACACACACATTTAACTCACGCACATCTCTTTCTTTCACAGTTTCGTCACAAGAGTGACAACCAGGTGAATAACCGTCAATCTCAGGTCCTCATCAGTGGCATGTGAGTCATATTTCAGTTTACACACTTCCTTTTACATAGTGTTTACAAGAAAACATCTGCTAAGAATGAAATAATAATGTGCTATGAGCTCTTGTGCATAGTGAATGTTCTGAACATTTATTCTTTGAAAATATTAATACATTTTTGTATAATCCAAATAGGAATGCATATAAAAATATATATTTCACAATGACAAACAAGCATGCTATATATAAATTGTTTTTATATTTACACATTTTGCAATTATCATCTGTAAATTATTACAGTGTTTATACTGTAAAAATACAGTACAAATAATTATGAGTGAACAAGTGATCCACGAGATATTTGTAATCTTTCAAATAACTTTTTTTTGTAAACATGTCAACATATGAGTGAAATAGTGTTCCATTATCATTCAGTGTAACATATATTTATGTAAAACTGCAACAACATTCTAATTCTCATGTCTATTATCGGAATTTATAATAGATTATGATGGGTTAAACAGTAGTTTGAAACAACTATTTCAATGTGACCATCACATGTGTTTCTTGTTCTAAATATGTTACACTGAATGACATTTTAGTATCCGTCTAATGTAAATCATGATAAAAATGTCTGGTAGTCATAATTTAAGGCTTGGAATTTTTCTTTTAACTAAACGAGGACCTCATTTAAAGGTTAATATCCAAGATGATTTATATGTAGGTTTACCGCGAGGTATTAAAAAGTTTAGGCCTTAAAAGGTCTTATACTCTATTAAATATTGTGTTGTATGTCTTAAATCATTTTTAAAAGTTCTTATTTCCCCATGTCCAAGTAAAACTACCCAATCAGGCCCACACCCACCCTTTAAAAAATGCTGGGTTCCACACAATTCCTTCATGTTGTCCCAACTCAGATCGATTAAGTGGATTGAACATAAATCGATTAAGTTGTCTCAAAAAAACACAAAAGAATTGTTTCAACTCATTTTAAATAAGTAGTTTAAATAAGCAAAAGTCATTTTTAAGTGCAGTCATCAATAATCTATCTCAAAACGTTTTTATATTTGTTTTTATTGCAAAAAGATACAATTTACAACAGATCTTAGACATTTTACAGCAAATTCTCCTAATAAATTGCCCATAAGCAGGGAAAGAAGCACATCCCTTTACATGATCTTAATTGATCCATTAATAAACCTTTTTCAGAAGTAAGCCATTAGAAAAAATCCTTAGTGTTTAGCCCTGTATAAGTCTAAAATTTCATTCATAATAGTCTTAAAAGGGTCTTAAAAAGTCTTAAAATTGACCTTGCAGAAACCCTACACATGTTTTTTATCGTATTATTTTATAATTATGACTTTAAAATTGCACTTTTCTACCTTTTCAGTCTTCAAAAGGAGAAATGGATGAATGTCAGAGTGGGTGACATCATCAAACTGGAGAACAATCAGTTTGTGGCAGTGAGTTTTCCTCTGTCGTCCTCCATGATGTTAATTAATGAATTAAACATGGTGTAATAAAATAAAAAGACAGTTGACCAGCTCAGCAGTCCTCGACGTTACTTTAATCCAGGGTCACTTATGCAGACTCACAGTGTCTGATCCATTTGCTCTTGAGAGCTGCACTGTAATATTGATCCAGTATCTTTGGCTCGCTGTTTATGTAACTCTGTCTCTGAGGATAAACACCAGTGTAGATGTCTCGTTAATGTGATAAATGTACTTTTGACCTGTTCATTTAATAACATATTATAATATATATGCGTATGTGTATATTCAGTGCTCAGCGTATATGAGTACACCCCTCACAAATCTCTCATTTAAACTGATATTTTTTAAAGGAAGCTTTACAATATTATATTTGTGCAGACTGTATACATTATTAGTCAGTACTGAAGCCAAATCTGGAGCTTATCTAAGAAAATAGCTCATGGTAACGGTCCAAAATGAGTACACCCAAATTTATATGTTATAGAAAAATATTAAATACAAAATTTAATAAGAGCAAAATTCAAGAGAAACAAAATTTTTTAACAATTTTGTTGCTCTTATTAAATGCACCAAAACACATTGCCTATATTCACTGAGGAATATAGAAAAATATTCATTTTTTAAATGAGGTGTACTCAATTATGCTGAGCACTATATATATGTATGTATATGTAATGTTTTGTTACTTTGTAATGTCACTTTGTATTGTTGACTGTCTGCATTATGCAAAGCAGGGGTCACCAAACTTGTTCCTGGAGGGCTGGTGTCCTGCAGATTTTAGCTCCAACCCTAATCAAACACACCTGAACAAGCTAATCAAGGTCTTACTAGGTATTCTTGAAACAATTAAGCAGGTGTGTTGAGGCAAGTTGGAGCTAAACCCTGCAGGGACACCGGCCCTCCAGGACCGTGATTGGTGAGCCCTGGTGTAAAGCATTATAGTAGTAAATATGGCTTGAATAGTATTTTGAATTAGCTTTTTTGTGCGCTCATTGTTTTGCTATTTAGATTTGAACTAAGTGAAGTTTCACGAACTAATTTGAGAGGAGCACATATGATTTAATGCAGCTGGTCTGTCATCTGTAAACATTGGTTAACCAATCAGATTAATCTAAACTAACTATAAGTATCCTGACTAAAACTACTCTCTTATCTTCGTTTTCCGAAGAAACCCCTATCCACCCATCTTCCCTTTTCCTCCTTTATCAGGGGGAACTTTCGAGAACTACCTGATCTCGTACTCCCCTTACATGCTCATTAACCAGGTGGGAACCCTGGGCTTAATTATCTCCAAGCTCAGGGTTCTCTTCCGGGACAGCATGCCAAACCTGCTAATATCATCAAGCAATATCTAAGTGTGAACTGTTGAAATGAAAATTAGAAATGATGTAGATGTCTCAATAATGTGATAAATGCACTTTTGACCTGTTAATTTAAGAATATTTTATAATATTTATGATATTTATGTTCATATTAACTACATGAAAATTAAAAATGATCACCTCGGAAACTAACTGAAGTAAGAAAAAAGCCTATTTTGGTGTCTAGTAATTATATTTTGTTTAATATATAGGCTGACCTGCTCCTGTTGTCCAGCAGTGAACCTCATGGCCTCTGTTACATTGAAACTGCAGAGCTGGATGGGTATGACTTTGTTTATTTCTTAAATATTGTTTGCTGTTTAAAGGAATAAAGTTTTCCCCAAAATAGCTAATTCTGTCATCATTTTTTCACTCGCTCCAAATCTGTAGTGTTATAGTATTTATTTTGAAAACTAATATATATTTCGAAGAACACTGAAAACCAAAACGTTGGTCCTCATTGACATCCCTGGTATAGAAAAAAATATTTTATGGAAGTCGATGGCTCCCAGCAACATTCTTCTGAATTTTTTCATTTGTGCAGAGATGTATAAAGTACTAGAGACCCAGACTTAAGTAAAAGTACAAGTGCTCTATCAAAAAAGTGACTTGAGTAGAAGTTAAAGTGCTCTTTAAGCACCATACTTAAGTGGAAGTACTAAAGTATTCAACATTTTTTGTACTTAAGTATTGCAAGTAGTTTATTTCAATATTTACTATTCAAATACTGAAAGTAAAAATACAAGTATTGTGTAATGTAGTTATTAAAGAAAGCAGTCAAAAGACATCATATTGTTTTGTTTATTTTTAATATTTTGGGGGGGGGGGGCACATTAAGCAGAACGAAAAGAAACATGGCTTACGATACTGTTTTTCTCTCGCGCTTGAATCACAGATTATAACAGCTTTAACACACACCTTTCAAAGTTGTGTGTCCCAAAAACATTCCGTAATCCACTCAAAAACGCTATTGAAACCCATTTTCAGATCGCAAATTACCGGTTGTAAATGCTGTAAACGGAAGTTCTAAACATTCTACAGGAAGACGCTGGTCGCTATGGCGACGCTATGGCGCCCTCCATGCAGTAGCCAAGAAAAAGGTCTGTAGTTGTAACGAGTAGGGGTGTGAATCTACACTGGTCTATATTATTTGTAATAAAATTTTGTTCTTTAAAACAGCAGTAAGATATATGAACTGTATCCTTAATTTGACCTGCTCAAAGAAAACACTCTTTCTGAATGTATCAAACAAAACTCATGCACAGAAGACAGCATGAGCATTTAGAGCAAATAAACTAATGTAAATATTATCCCGCTTGCTTTTTAAGCGCTGACAGGCGAGATCTTACACCCTGATGACTGGTTATTGTCTTCACCTGCTCAACAGAAAGGGCTGCGATCGGCTTTAGAAATGAAAGCGCTGTTCACCGATGGCGGGAAGAACAGCCGCGTTTACAGTCTATATGTGTATAATACGCGGTTATCATAGGGAATCCATAATAGACACAGTGGAGAAAACTTGCACCACAGGCACGCTCGTGTCTGGATCCACAAGTATCGCTTTAACAGCCAAGTGGAGAGGAAAAGTTACCTCACTCCAGCGAGTCAAATGTCCAAAGCAAGAGAGAGAGAGAGAGGTAAAGCATTTCTTAGTAGGAGTGAAATAGCGGCTCGTGTGCTGTCACTGCTGTGCCGCCTTCATTGTAGTAAGAGCTTTATTTACACGCCCTTGCCTCCTTCGCCATTCTACTGCAACATTGCGCAGAGGAGATAAATGACGTCAGTACGTAAAAACCAGTTATGATCTATTACTGAACCGATATCAATAATTTTGACACCCCTAGTAACGAGTAACGATGCAGCACATAAAAAATCTATCGGAGTAAAAATATTAAACTCATCGAAAATATGTACTGAAGTAAAAGTGGAAGTGGGAAAGTAAATAGAGGGAGACTTTATTTGACTTTATAATAATCTCATGTTCTTAGTGCCACTTTGTGCAAATCATGGGCGTTGCTAGGCCTATTTTACGGGGGCTGTAGCCCCCCTATATTTCTATTCAGCCCCCCTAAAACTTTTGCGATTAGCTCATAAACTGTTCACTAAATTATTACCTCAGTCCCTTTTAAATTTGATATGAAAACGGCGGCAGATTCGGCTCCTCCCCATCTTTTGTTTTTCATTTGATACGCAAACCACAGCCGTGGACAGCGAGAGAACGAGGTGTGTGTTTATCGATAAATTGTTATAATATCTGCTTATTTGCAGTTCTTTCATATAAATAACCTTGTTTCACCAGTATCCCAATGTCACAGAGAAGCAGTCAGGTTTTCTTGGCGTTCACCTCATCAGCACAGATGTTTCCTCCAGCAAAAAAAAAAAAAATGTAACTCTTAACGAACATTTAGCTATATTTATTTCAAAATAAACTACCAATATTTAACAGTTTACAGTTCGTGTGGCATTAACTATACCTCACAGTCTTGCACAGAAAGGATTAAACAGTGACAGAAAACACTTAGAGAATGTACTCGTTATAACTGTCACTGACAGAGATAGAAACATCAAGTGTTGTCTAGTATTAAACAAAAACTTCTTATTTATTATTATTATTCAGATCGTGAAATATGTGAATTAGCCTGTAAGTTTAAAAATATATATTTATATGTATGTCATTTAATTAGAAAAGCAGTTTATTTATTTAATACATGGAAACAAAAATGCCCTTGGATTTAGAAAGTGGTTTTTACTACAGTAAACTGGTGGGTTGAGCCCATTTGGCTTATTCAGAACTCAAATGGCTATGCCTGTCTATGTAATACAGTGGAATACAACCCATATTAAACAAATATTTTTTAAGTGTATTGCTATTAAAGAACTACTTATAAATGTAATATTAGTCTCTCCCCCCCCCTCCTCTCTCTCTCTCTCTCTCTTGCAAAACATGTGTTTCATGTGTTTATATTTCAGCGAGACGAACATGAAGGTGCGTCAGTCTCTGTCTGTTACCTCAGAGTTGGGAGATCCCAATAATCTGGCCCAGTTTGATGGTATGTGATGTACATTAAATGCACTCCAGTTAAATGTGAATGATGGTTGGTGTAAATAAGAGAGGAGATGAGAGCTTGTGTGATCTGGTCAGTAAGAGAATGTGCGTACAGTACACGATTTGCAGAAGTACCTTTAAATATTAAGAATAGAAATTGTATATTTTAGGGTAGCTGATAGCACTGTGTATTTATATTCACTCTATTTTAGAACAAATTCAGATAACAGCATAAAGCCAAAAAGACCCACATTTAAAGGTCCAAAGACATGCGGTATAGGTGAATTGAATAGTGTATGGGTGTGTGTGAGAGAATGAGTGTGTATGGATGTTTCCCAGTACTGTGTTGCAGCTAGAAGGACATCCGCTGCGTAAGACATATGCTGGAAAAGTTGGCAGTTCATTCTGCAGTGGCAACCTCTGAAGTAGAGTCTAAGCCAGGCATGGGCAAACTCGATCCTCGAGGGCCGGTGTCCCTGCAGATTTTTGCTCCAACACTAATCAATCACACCTGAACACCCTAATTAGTGTCTTCAAGATCACTAGAAAGCTACAAGCAGGTGTGTTTGATTAGGGTTGGTGCAAAACTATGCAGGAACACCGGCCCTCCAGGATCGAGTTTGCCCATCCCTGGTCTAAGCTGAAGGACAGTGAATGAATGTATAGCATTAAACCGTTTGATGAAATGCTACCATGATAAAATAAAATACAATTATAAACAAATAATGCACAGCTTCACTGCACCTTCATTTACATAAATTGCTGACATTATAAATACAATATTATACAATACAAATATTGAGTATGTTTACATGGACACCGATAATCTGATTTTAATACAATTAAGACAGTACTCTGATTAAGAGTCTACCATGGAAACAGCGATTGATTAATTAAATCCGATTAAAGTCATAATCGAACTAAACATGTTTGTCGATTTTAGTTGCATCATTGAAGGGCAGTATAGACATGTAAACACCTTAATAAAACTATTACGTTCGTGTAGGATTTTCACCGCATTTTGCGACTGGATATTACAAACAAACACGACTGTTTGACACTGTTCTCTACAGAGAGCACCTACAGACCACAGACCGCTGCATCACGAAATGCAGAGGTTTTTCCCCATGCGCCATGCGGTATCAGTTCCATTAAAACTACACTCTTCCAGCAGTTCATTTTTGCTTGCAATATCTTGTTTGTCACAGGGGGCATGCATGAAATGTTCCTGAAAGAAAGTGAAAGTGCCAAACTGCAGTTAAAGTCGACAAATTAAAAATGAAACACAGAAAATGACATGAAACTGCAGAGGAAATGTGAATAGTGTGGTGACGCAATAACATTAGTCGAATTATGTACTGTAACATGTAAAACGGGATCATGAAAGGAACATTCAAAAAACAACTCATGCAAAGAACTTTCTTATTAAGATTAAGGCAAATAATTTAATTACTGATGTCCATGTAAACGTTGTCATCCATTCATTTTCTTTTTGGCTTAGTCCCTTTATTAATCTGGGGTCGTCACAGTGGAATGAACCGCTAACTTATCCAGCATATGTTTTACCCACTGGATGCCCTTCCAGCTGCAACCCATCACTGGGAAACACCCATACACTCTCATTCACACACATACACTATGGACAGTTTTGCATACCTAATTCACCTGCACTCATGTCTTTGAACTGTGGGGGAAACCGGAGCACCCGGAGGAAAGCCCACACGAACATGGGAAGAACATGCAAACTCCACACAGAATGCCAACTGACCAGTCGAAGCTCGAACCAGTGACCTTATTGCTGTGAGGCAATCGTGCTTCCCACTGCGCCACCATGTTGCCCGTGTCGCTTGTAAACGTAGCCAATGCATTGTATCACTGAACCTTCACTTGATAAATTGCCACCCTGATACATAAAATTAAAATAAACACATTTATAATGAAATAAATGCATAACTTTTCTGCACCATTTGATAAATTACTATAATAAGTAATAAAATAAATAAATTCGCCTTCAAATCATAGCATAGCATTGCATAGCATCACTGAAGACATTTAATGCACTGGTACCCTGATTAATATATATAAATATATATATATGAAGAGTTTGGATGCAAAAATCTCTAATTGTCGTCTGAACAACAATTATATTTATTTATATATATATATATGTGTGTGTGTGTGTGTGTGTATGTGTGTGTGTGTGTGTGTATATATATATATATATATATATATTTATATATATATATATATATATATATATATATATATATATATATATATATATATATATATATATATAGTGACGTCTTCAGTTTAATAAATGTTTTATTTGATTAACTATGAAAGAATGACTGAATTTAATGCTGTGTTAGTGCAGAAAGAAACAAAATAACTGGCTAAAGAATAGAAACACAAAAAATACAAAGCTAAATCAACTGTTTGCTGTGATTTATTGTACTGAAGGAGAGAGAGAAAGAGGAAAACTATATACTGAGTCAACATGATTAATGCATTATATGTGGTGGACAGTTTCTCTGCACCGTTTGTTTAACACTGCCACACACCCTAACACCAACAAATGAACATATACCATCATACTTGTGTCAGCACAGACCACTTCCTGTTTTTAACAACTATAAAAAAAAATCCAAATCTCACTAACTGCACAAAGGCCCAAGATGCTGAATAATGCATATTAAATAAAATGTTACTCTTTTAATGTTTTTGTTAAGTGTGAACTCATTTTTCCTCTTCAGGAGAAGTGGTGTGTGAGCCTCCCAACAACAAGCTGGACCGTTTCTGCGGGACGCTGTACTGGAGAGAGTGTAAATACCCACTCAGCAACCAGAACATGCTGCTCCGCGGTTGCGTGCTGCGCAACACTGAGAGCTGCTACGGCCTCGTCATATTCGCTGGTCAGTGTGTGCACTTGTTTAAGTTAGTTTTAGCCCACAAGCATGTTGAACATTTGAGGGGGACAAAAGTATTATTTTTTTAACAGTTTTTTGTCACTCTTTTTTCATTTTTTGTGGGTGTTGTAATGGCCATTTTATTCAAAGGAGACAAAATACACATAAGGGTGAGAATGTGTGTAATATACTGAGCATTGTCTCATCACATAATGTGTGTGAGATTGTTCTGTTGTGGTTTAATGTGCTGAGTATCATCATTGCTCAAACAATTTCCAATATTAAAATCAGTGCGATTTTTAAGTTAAAATTATTGATATCTTTCCATTCAACTGTTGTTAATATATATTTGTATATACTGTGTGGTCAATAAGTTTTACCCTGTGATTTTCAGCATAGGTGCATTTCCACAGTGAGAGACAGAATCTAAAAATAAACGTCCGGAAATCACATTGGATGATTTTTTTTAACAATTAATTTGTAAATTACTGTGTCAAATAAGTATTTAATCACTTGCTTTTCAGCCAGATTTTTGACCCTCAACGACCTGTTATTTTGGTTTTAAATAGTCCAGCTACACTCTGCTCATGATTCTAATTTAGTAGCACCTGTTTGAGGTCCTTAACTGTCATAAAGACACCTGTGCAGCCCACAATCAGTCAAAAGTCTAACTGTGCGTCCACACCGTAAGCGGAGAGAACATCCATACCGAAAGCGGTGAGAGCGTCCAAGGTCACTCTGGCCGCCCTAGCGACAACACTGTCTGCCTTTAGCTCTGGCGGTGAGAGCGTCAAAATTCGCTACATTGATCTCATATTTAAAGGAGCCGTTGCAGCAAATCAGTTACATTCCAGCATAAAACATGCTTTCTAGCGTGAAAATGTTGCGCACTTCTTATCAAATTCATTTAACAATGGAAGATCAAGTTGCCTAATTATCTTAATGTGTCCGTATGTCTGAAATATCCTGAAGCAGCAATACTGTTTTGTACTGTCGCATGAGAATACCGCTTTTTTAAAGATAAATATATATAACATTAATGCACATCAGTAACTCACCAGTAACTTATTTAATACATGTTTCTTTAAGAAAACATTGTAAATAGTTGAAAATCCGGCGACCGCAATAATCAAACCCCTAGGAACAACTGTGGTCGGAACCAAAGTTCACAGGTCATCTTCTTCTTCTTCTTGTGTGTTTTTTGGCGGTTGGCAACCAGCTTTTTGGAGCATTACCGTCACCATCAGGATTGGAGTGTGAATCAGGAGTTGACTAACTTACGCATTTCTTATAGTGTAGCAAAGCGGCACAAAAGATAAGTTCATTATAAAAAAACAAACAAACAAAAAGTTCACAGGTCTGTGTTCTCTGAACTCCTATCAAGCGGTGGACTTCTTCATTCTGATTGCTTGCCGCCAAACCGCATCATAGCTCTACCATAAAGTTGACTTGATTTCAACTCTCCTCGACGCCCACACCGGTGAAGTCGCCGCGATGCTCCTCGCCGCTTATCGCTGCTGGCTCTCATTGGAAATGAATGACTTCCGGCTACTTTGAGGCTCTCGCCGCTTTCGGTGTGAACGTACGGTAAGAACCAACATGAGCAAAACCAAAGAGCTGTCAAAGACATAAGAGTCAAATTTGTAGCACTTCACAAAGCTGGAAAGGGCTAGGGGGCAATTGCCAAGCAGCTTGGTAAAAAAAAACCTGTTGGAGCAATTGTCAGAAAATGGAAGAGGCTAATGATAACTGTCAATGTCCCTCGAACTGGAGCCCCACAGAAGATATCTCCTTGTAGGGTATCAATGATGCTAAGAATGGTCAAGAATCAGCCCAGAACTACACTGGAGGAGCTGGTCAATGCCGTGAAGAGAACTGGGACCACCGTTTCCAAGGCTAATATCAGTATTACACTAAGACGTCATGGTTTAAAATCAAGCATCGCACAGAAGGTTCGCCTGCTTAAATCAGCCCATGTCCAGGCCTGTCTGTAGTTTGCCAGGGATCGTCTGGATGATCCAGAGGAGTCAAGGGAGAAAGTACTGTGGTCAGATAAGACCAAAATAGAACTTTTTGGTCTAAACTCCATTCGCCATGTTTGGAGGAAGAAGAATCATGATACCATACCTACAGTGATACATGCGGCTGGAAGCATCATGCTCTGGGGGTGTTTTTCTGCACAGGGGACAGGATGACTGCACTGTGTTAAGGAGAGGATGAACGAGGCCATGTATTGTGAGATATTGGACAAAAACCTCCTTCCCTCAGTCAGAGCGTTAAAGATGGGTCGTGGCTTTAACATGACAATGACCCAAAGCACACAGCCAGGAAAATCAAGGCATGTCTCCGTAAGAAGCATATCAACATTCTGGAGTGGTCTAGCTCCAGACCTAAATCAAATAGAAAATCTTTGGAGGGAGCTGAAACTCTGTGTTGTTCAGTGACAACCCCGGAACCTGACATATCTAGAGAAGATCTGTATGAAGGAGTGGGCCAAAATCCCTCCTGCAGTGTGTGCAAACCTGGTGAAGAACTACAGGAACCGTTTGACCTCTGTAATTGTTAACAAAGGCTTCTGTACCAAATATTAAAATTTTTTTGACTCAAGTGATGAAATACGTATTTGACACAGTAATTTACTTATAAATTATACAAATCATACAATGTGATTTTCAGATTTTTAGTTTTAGATTCTGTCTCTCACAGTGGAAATGCACTTATGCTGAAAAGTCTAGACCCATTTTTTCCGTAGGTCCATGATTTCCAAAGAAGATCTTAAATCACAGAGTGATCAAACCCCTATTGACCTCACTATCAGTTTTTTGTATTTGATTTTGACCCTCAAATATCAGCAGCAACTGGGTTGTAGGTTGCCGGGTTTTCGTATGATTTACAGTTGTGTGAGTAGGATGTGTTTCATACAAAACCAGGTAACTGGATCTAACAATAGCCCAGTCTTAGAAAATATATAATGATGTGATTATTCAGATAACAATGTTTGGGTCATACAATTTTCTGGAGTTTCCTGTGAGATATAGCAATGGCAGCCTCACACCTTTTCATTGATTAAAAACTAAAACATTGCAGAGTAATTCTCCATGAACAATACAGCATTGCCTTCTTTGATTTGACTGGCCATCGGAGTCATTTTAACATTAAAGAGCACAGTCAGGTCGGCACCAATAACCTAGAGGTACTCATGGTGACATGAGTCAGATTCCTGGCTTGAGGTCCTTTGCCAATCTTTCCCCTCATTCTCTGCTCCCTTCACTTTCCTGTATGTAATATCCACTGACCTGTACATTAAAGGTGAAAAATAAGTGAAGTTTATTTATAAACAAATTTCCAGAGGATCACGTGCTTACTGTATGTTTGTTCACAGCTGTTTCAGCATTAGCTCATGACTAATTATCCTATCAGATGATTCCTAACTCGCTATAAATAACCAGAGTTTTTTCATGTCCATATTATCGTCTTGAAGAACACCCCCCCCCCCCCCCAACCCTACTTTCCCTCCTTTCAAACAGGCGACACGGTGGCCAGTGATTAGCACTGTTGCCTCACAGCAAGAATGCCCCTGGTTTAATTTCCTTCCAAACCAGGTGACATTTCTGTGCGGAGTTTTGCTCATTCTCCCCATGCTCGTGTGGGTTTCCCCGGGTCCTCCGGTTTCCTCCCACAGTTCAAAAACAAGCACCCTAAACAATTAATCCAAAATATTTTTAGCCAAGCTCTGAGTACACCTCTTCTCAGCATCCATATCTGACACTTGACTCCCCCCTTGCTTATTGTAGCTATCAAGATCTACCTGAGCTCAAACTCCCCTCTCGCCCTGCAATGGGAGGGAGCCCAGGCCTCGAGGATCTTATAAGCTCAGGGCTCTCTCCCGGGACAGCATGCCAAACAAGCTTTATTATCAATCATCAGCTAAGCGTGAACTCTTGAATTATAGTATTTAAGAAAGCCAGTACGGTCTGGTTCACATTACTGTCAGAATTGTTTTTAGATGTTGTGTCATATGGGAGATGCTGGAGAAAACAAGAGACACAATATTCACATACTGTAGGACAGCAATGGACAGTGGAACTAACCCTTGTGTGCTGTTGGGGATGTTTTTATCCACTCTAGGGTGATTTTAAGTCTTAATTTGGCCACAACTTTCTCTGTGTTTCAGCAAATGGAATGTTTTTTGGTGACAGATCTTATTTTGAAACATATTTTGGCAAAAAAATTTTCAAAACAAAAAGGGTAGTAAATTTGAACAGTATACAAGGGTTAAAAAAGTATTTTGTGTGAACAGTCTTAACAGATACATTCAGATTCAGCAGGTTTTGTAAGTTTGGTTTCTATTAAACCTGAAATTCATTTGCTTTTAGTTTAGCATCTTTATGTCTGTCTAAAAAAATGACAGTGTGATCATTAAATTAAACAGAACTAAATACTCCATTTTCTTTTTGGACTGTACCAAATGAACAGAGAAAATGGGTTGGGGTTGAATGGGAAGACCTCAATATGTCTGTGGCGGTTACAGCTCAGAGTGATTGTGTATGTGCGTTTAGTTTTCAATTTAACCTGTCATTTTTTTGGTTGACCTCAGGTCCTGACACCAAACTAATGCAGAACAGCGGACGGACAAAGTTCAAGCGAACCAGTATAGACAGACTGATGAATACACTGGTGTTGTGGGTGAGAAACTCATGTTAATGTTAAATGTTACTGAAAATAATAGGCACACATTTAAAGATTTGAAATCAATCCCGTTTACATCTACATCATCAGATTTTTGGGTTCCTGGTTTGCATGGGAGTGATCTTGGCCATAGGAAATGCAGTTTGGGAGAAGGAAGTTGGTGCTTTGTTCCAAAGTTTTTTACCCTGGGATCCTCCAGTGGACAACTTCCTGTTCTCTGCATTCCTGTCCTTCTGGTCCTACGTCATCATCCTCAACACAGTGGTGCCAATTTCACTCTATGTCAGGTAAGAGACAGAGTGAGCAGGATGTGGAGATCTCAAACTAAAAAAATACAGAGGAAATGGCTTGAACTGATGAAAATAAGTTATAAAGGAAAGTGCAACCCTCAGAAGATGTAGATTATCACAAGCTCAATCTAAATATAAATATACTATTACAAACTGAAAATTAATATTTTAAAATATATGAGGTTTGTTAGTTATTTTGTATAGTTGTGTTTTTGTAATTGTCTGTGGGTAAACACAACAATGAAATGTTTGGTCATTTGCATTGGTCAAAAATGTTTACTGTAGTAATTATAATTTGCAGGGTATTATTCTTTATTTACTTATATAATCAGTTACCTAACTGTAATCTATTAATATTGTTATGTCTGCCTTGTTATCACTTTTTATTATATTGAAATTATTTTTGTTTACTGAAATACATCATAAATGCAAGTTAAATAATTGAAAACTATGAGTTTAAAGGGCCATGAAACCCCGCTATTTTGGTTCAAGTCTACCTCCGAATTTTTTCTAAAAAGTCTTCGAGATGGGCATGGCCGGCAGAGCATGGAAAAAAGAGGGCAGCGAACAACTGCCACAAACCATGAGATGCATGATTTTATAGTTTACAAAGTTGAAATGCAAAGAAATAAACAGTAAGTAATTTAATGTCCTGCTACATTTGTTATTCGTAACTTCATATTCACAAAACCACAATTTGTTATATCATTATAAAAATAATCATGTTTACACAGTATAAACACTATAAATAAGGAGGACTTGTCTCCTCCTCAATCCCCCTGTCTATTCCGACCATTAGTACTGCCAGTGATTTTAAACATAGGCGAACACAGCAGCACAGATATAGGTGATGTGTCTGAATGGTAACGAACTCCTATGATAAAAGTCAAAGTCTGCCATTCTTCAATTCTCGTACAGCTCTACTGACAAAAATGATTGCTGCAAACCATCAGCTTTGACAGCATCGCAGGGAAAAGCATGCAACAAACCCTGTGGATCATGGAAACAAACACATGCAACTCGTGCAGTGCTCTTATGCTCTTACGCGTTCTCACCAAGTCTGAGTCTCACAGCTTGGCAGGTCTGCCTTGCCTTCAGAAAGCATGTGCTTTTATGAATAATTAAAAAGCAGGGTCTTCTCATAGAATAAGAAAGCTATGAATAATAACGAGAAACTGACACGTCCTCACTGGACAGGCAGATGCACACCCGGAAGATGAAATTAGCTGAATTTAAGCTTAAAATTATTCAGTTTACACCACAATTAAAGGTTACAGGTGCCTTAACGTTGTCTTAACTGATGCTCAGCAAAACAAAAAAGTACTCCAGGTTGTCTTTAACCTTTAAGGACTGTTAAGGATTAAATAAGTAAAAAACTGTACTTAAAACTGATAAAAAAAATATTAAATATAAATTTTTATATAAAAGTCTTATTATAATATACACAACAATATAACATGAATAACAAAAAAAGATTTAGAAGTTAACTGTAACACACACTATTTTGCAGTCACAATATTCCAGTTTATACAAAATAGTCCTGGATGCTGCAGATTAATTGAAGATTTAAAAAGGCAAAGAAATGCACAATCTCAATTTTGAAGTTGTTGACTAAAAGAAGGTGATTGTATAGCATTAGTACAATCTACTTTTCATTCAGCCCGGTTTCTCTTTTATTTCCCTGTTGTTGTATTGCTTTCTACAAAAATCCAAAAATTTATTTACATTCATGGAAAAATGGCTGTTCAAATCTTAAAATATATGTTCTTTGATTCAGATGCAGTTTTTAAGCATCAGCTTAAGTTAATTTTATGCTTGAGACATCTTTTATTTGTTATTCAGTTTATTTTATTTTGATTTATTTTGTTGTTTTTTTATATTTCCTCAGACTTTCTCCGACAGGTAAGAGTTAGACCCTGTGGTAGACTCTCCTTTTTTTCTTTCTCTGCCATAACCACAGTCTCCCATATAACACAGTCCATCTATAACACCACTAAAATCCTAAACCGAGCCCTTCTGCACCGGCCCTGTGAATGACCTCTAATGCTGTTCAGTCAATGTAACTCTCCTAAAAGTCAGACAGAAACAACTGCAGCATCATGGCACAGCACATGCACACTGGTTTATGAGGTCTTTATGAATTAACATTGTCAGATCCTTCTTTTAATCCTCATGCAGGCTGCTGTGCTATTGTCTGTCTCAGATGCGCACTAAATAACATGTAGATCAGTGTGTGTTTTTTGTGTACATTACCAGTCAAAAGTTCGGAATTAGTATGTTTTTTAAGGGACTCTGCTTAAGCCTATTCTGGGGTGCGTTTCCGAAAACCATCGTTGGCCAACTAGGGTTGCAAGTTTCGTCGTTACAAACAGTTCAGTGATTTGACGTTTCCCAAATCCATCGTTCTAACAAACATTCGCAAACTGCATCGCAAACTTGTATGCTTGCAACTACACCTCTAGAGCTGTAGTTAGAAGCATAGTTCCTGGCTGTGTTCTATTCCCAGTTATCCCCCCTATACCCTATTCATTTAGAACATTCTAACATTTAAACTTGAAATGAATTGAAAAAAAAAAACATTAAAGGCATCTCTCTTAGGTGTAATTTGCTTTTAACCTCTTAAGGCCCAAGGTGTTTTTTTACATGCATTTTTTATTTCTTTTTGCCATTTGGGCTTATTAGAACCTATTTAGAATAAAAACCTAAGTATCATCTTTTGATACAATGTACTTTTAGAGAAAAATGGTGTCCATATATGTGGACTTGTGGTCCGAATTTACATAAAACATTGACTATCAGAGAGTAAAAACACATTTTTCTCCCCATTTTGGACAGTTAAAAATAGTGTTTGGGACATTTCATATGCAGCAAAACAGTTGCAGGATGACACTGTATGTCTGTAACAAAATATAAAACATTCAACATTTATGCCAGTTTGAACACAGCCGTGGCTCATGACGAAAGCTATAGGTTACCTATTATTTAAAGCGGAATTTATGTAACGTCTCCAAAGCTTGTGAAAACAAAAATATATAGCATACGTTAATGCTTTTAATTTATTGTAGGTTATATATTACGAAATGTATTTGTATACTGTATGACATAGGCCTGTTGGTTAAAACATTTCTGCAGTGGTTTGAATGTCATATTGTAAAAGTATACTTTTAAAAAAAAAACATAAATAAAAATAAAATCCTACTTAATTATAATAATATTAATCATTATTATTATTATTATTATTATTATTATTATTATTATTATTATTATTATTATTAAGTATGATTTTTTTACATTTCTTAATAAATAGCCTACTGTAAATTAGGCGTACAACCATGAACGATTTATATAATTTAAACATGAGATTAGAATACATGTTAGCTTAGTGATTTTTATATGGAATATTCCTAATAATATTTGTAAAGGACCCATATATAGGTCCTATATGTGTCGCTTACATATATTTCAATTGATACGAAAAACAAGTGCATGTTTTTTTTACCAAAACTGGATTTTTTTTTAAATGCAAGTGCGTGTAAAACAATATCATTTGCACAAAAAATAAGTTGTTACTCCACCCTATTTAGAGCGTCATTATGGACGTTTTATGTTATAGCTAGCATGGTTAAAATGATGGATCTGCGACAGAGAAAGTATGATTTTGGGAAACACTCCTCACAACATCGTTCTTTTCCCAAACGATGCATTGTACTATGGTAGTTCAGCCGCGAGTTGTTTGGGAAATGCACCCCTGCTCACCAAGACAATATAATTATTTGATCATTTGTCATAAAAAATGTTAAATTGCGAAATGCTATTATACTTAAAATGTTTGTTATTAAATGTTATTTAAAATATGTTTATTCCTTCAAATTTGAATTCATTGCATCATTGCTCCAGTCTTCAGTGTCACATAATCAGTTATTATTGGTACTCAATCATTAATAATGAGTCTTTTAATTATCAGTGTTGATCATTGTTTTGTAGAAAAAGGTGTTAGGATTATTTGATGAAAGTTCAAAATAACAACCTAACTCTATTTTTGACGTTATAAATGCCTTTTAAACAATTAAATGTGTCCTTGATGAATAAAATTAAATACATTTGGTACTTTTGAATGATACTAAATTACAGTTTCCACAAACAAAATGAAGAAGGCCAACAAACACTGATGCTAATAGTAAATGTTTCTTGAACAGTATGTAACAGTAATATTATAATGAGTTCTGAAGGATCATGTGACATTGAAAACTGGAGTAACGATACTAAAAGTTCAGCTTTGAATACATTTTAATATACATTCAGTAAGAAAACTGTTGTTTAAATAATAATATTTCTTCTTGTTTTTTTTTCCAGTATCACTATTCACATAAATGCAGCCTTGGAAAGAAAGCAGAATATGCATATTTTAAAGGGAGTTCAAACTGCAGTCAATTTGTGTGTTGCTGCTGGAGATCAGGTCACATATACGTTTCTCTTTCCCTCTGTGTGAATGTGTTAGTGTGGAGGTGATTCGTCTGGGTCACAGTTACTTCATTAATTGGGACCGGCGGATGTTCTGCAGTCGCAGTAACACGGCAGCAGAGGCCCGGACCACCACACTGAATGAAGAGCTGGGACAGGTGGAGTACATCTTCAGCGACAAGACAGGAACACTCACCCAAAACATCATGACCTTCAACAAGTGCTCCATCAACGGCCACGCATACGGTGAGAAATACAACGTACAAGCAGTTACTGTATACTTTGTTCAGCTGGTCATTATGACAATATCACTAGGCTTGTGTACTTTTGAAAGTGTTTGCTTAGTGAACGACTGTGTTTTATCTTTGCTATGATGACAGTTAATAATATTTGACTAGATATTTTTCAACATACTAGTATTCAACTTAAAGTGACATTTAAAGTCTTAACTAGGTTAATTAGGCAAGTTAGGGTATGTAGGCAAATCAGTGACTATGTTTACATGGACATCAGTAATAAAATTATTTGCCTTAATCTGTATAAGACAATAACACGTGTAAGGTGTTTACATGAATTGCGTTTTGAATGCTTTCATGATCCCATTTTAAATGTTACAGCACATAATTCGATTAACGTCATTGTGTGACCACGCTATCCACATTTCCTCCAGAGTTTCGTGTAATTTCGGGTATTTCATTTTTGATTTGTTGACTTTAATGGCAGTTTAGCACTTTCATTCAGGAAAATTTCATGCATGCCCCCCTGTGACAAACAAGAAGAGTGTTGGAAGAGTGTTGTTTTAATGGAATTTGATATTGTACGTTGTATGGGGGAAAAAAAACTGTATTTCACGATGCAGGTGACGATGCAGGTGTGGTCCTTCACTGACTTGGTAGGTGCAGAGAATAGTGTCAAACAGCCGTGCGTGTATCCTGTCCTACATGACGGTAATAGTTGGATTGCGGTGTTTACATGTCTGTACTGCACTTCAATAATGCGACTAAAATCGACATACTCCACATGTCTTGATTCAATTTTTGTTTAGTTCGATTATGACTTTAATCGGGTTAATTTAATCAAAAATCACTGTCTATATGACTCTTAATCTGAATGTTTTTTTAAAAATAGGAAAGGAAGAAAAAAATATTATAGCAAATACTGTGAAAAAATCCTCGCTCTGTTAAACATATATTTTTTATAACAATATTTGAGGGAAAAAAATCACAGGAACGCTGTTCATTTTGACTTCAACTGTATGTGTATTTATTTAATCTGTGGAAGGCGTAGGACCAAACAAATATCCAATCAAAATATTAAGATATACTCTCTTGCCTGCCTGTCAGTATGTTTATTTGCAATAAGGATGGGAGAAACAAAGCTAGTTAAAGGCTTTCAAACAGCTGAACCAATTGCTTCTCAAAATGATTCACTGTTACAAAGCATTCAAAACACCACATGCTGGGGACTCCTGCGTACAGTATATGATTCTAGTGTGTCTCTCATTTCACAGGTGAAGTAATGGACGTTCTGGCTGCTCAGCAAAAGGTCAGTTTCTCCATAATTCCCTCTGTAACTTCATTTTTGAAATGCTGTTTATGATAAAGAGCCAACACATCTGTTACTGGCAGAGGGTGCAGCCGCTGGACTTCAGCTCGTGGAACCCCTTGGCCGATCGGGGTTTCTGTTTCTATGACCAGTCTCTGCTGGAGGCTGTGATGGTAGGAGACCCGGCGGTCCACGAGTTCTTCAGGGTCTTGTCTCTCTGCCACACGGTCATGAGCGAGGAGAAGAGCGAGGGTAAGCATCTGGAACAGTATTAGAGGATCGATCATCTGCCCTACTCAGAGCTGTTCCATCCAATGAAGCAAGGAAGCTGTTGGCTTTAATATCATTAGAAGGAAATGATGGAGCAGTTCTGAATTGTAATATGATTATTATATCTGATTATCTGTCCTTCTTCATGAGGTTCTCTTTGTTTATTCTCTCTGTGTTTCTCTGAAGGCGAGCTGGTGTATAAGGCTCAGTCTCCAGATGAAGGGGCTTTAGTAACTGCTGCCCGAAACTTTGGTTTTGTGTTTCGCTCTCGCACACCTGGCACAGTCACCACACAAGAGCTGGGCAAAGCGGTTACTTACACACTCCTCGCCATCCTGGACTTCAACAACATCCGCAAGAGAATGTCTGTCATAGGTAACTCAAACACACACTCTCATTGACTACGTTTACATAGACACTAATAATTCGATTTTAATGGAATTAAGACAATACTCTGATTAAGAGTTAACCATGTAGACAGCGCGTTTTGATTAATTTAATCAGATTATGGTCATAATCGAACTTTAGAAAAATCGAATTAAGACATGTGGAGTATACCGATTTTAGTTGAATTACTGAAGTGCAGTACAGGCATGTAAACACCTTAATCGAATTATAACCGTCATGTAGGACTTTTCGCTGCTTTTTGCGACAGGGTAGTCCACACACGCGGCTGTTTGACACTGTCCACACACACGGCTGTTTGACACGCGGCTGTTTAACACTCTTGCCTCGGTTATTGTATGTTGGTTAAAGTATGCATTGTTTGGTCTAGGGCCCTAACATAAACCTGGCACGATAAGGCGAAAGATGTGTTTGGCAGAATTTGTTGTTTCAGACCAGCGCAACCCTAATTTTCGCATTTTGTGCCACGTTGTTTAAATAGCAAATCCATTTGCGTCACTTTGTGGACTCATGTGTGCTCTAGTCTAAAAAGGAGGTGTGTTAAGGCGCATACTTGGCATGCTGCTATTTTGAAGAACTGAAACAGACTAAAATAGTTTTTCCTCTTACAAAGTCCGCCATCTAAATAGCAAAGAGCCATGGCGCAATACAACTGAATCTTAAAAAAGAATGTGAGATGAGAGTCTGATTAGTTTAATGCACGTTATCCACAAAACACACCCATAACTCATTAAGAGAATAAGCACAACCTTGTTAGACTATGTGGCAGGGCGCAAAGCGTATTTTTCCATCTTTAAAATAGCAAAAGTGGAGACTGACATGCTCTTAATGCTTTTGGCCATGCGCTTCAGACTTTGTGCCTAGATCATTAAAAAAGAGCCTCTAGAGTCCATTGCAGCTTTCATTTGGCAAGGACCAATAAATAGGATTCATGAACCAAGCAATCAGTTTAACCATCATCCATCCATCTCCCTTTGGATTTCAAGGTGCCCCCTACAGATAAAAATGACCAAAGGAATTAGAAATTATAAAATGGTCCAGAAATCTATAGTTTATTTCCAAATTATTATTAACCCCCCACTAAAGTTTTAAATAATCACCCAGATGGGCCATGCGGTGGCACAGTACATAGTGCTGTAGCCTCACAGCAAGAAGGTCGATGGTACGAGCCTTGGCTGGGTCAGTTGGCGTTTCTGTGTGGAGTTTGCATGTTCTCCGGGTGCTCAGGTTTCCCCCACAGTTCAAAAACATGCAGTACATGTGAATTGGGTAGGCTAAATAGTCCATAGTGTATGAGTGTGAATGAGTATGTATGGATGTTTCCCAGAGATGGGTTGCAGCTGGAAGGGCATCCGCTGCGTAAAACATGTACTGGATAAGTTGGCGGTTCATTCCGCTGTGGCGACTCCAGATTAATAAAGGGACTAAGCCAAAAAGAAAATGAATGAATGAAAAATCACCTAGATAATATACAAACAATGCAGACCCAAACATACATTTAAATAAAAAACTAAAACTTTGGGTTTACATGCTGTAACAAAAAAAACAACAACATTTGACTGTTTTTAAAAATCATAATTACACTACAAAAAATAAAGATCTGCCACCCTTGCTAAACTTTTTGTGCGGTTATCTGTTGCAAACTCAAAGTGTACAGTTTTTAAACATTGTTTAGACTGCAATGCCATATGGTTTAGTGCTGTGCGAAATAGAAAGAGCTAGTAAAATGCCCCTGGGACAGAGAAATCAGGATACAGCATAAAATACTGCCCTGCCAAGCAACATAAATAAGTGGAGCATTAGTGCTAAATTCAATACAGAAAGAGTTGTGTGTGTCATATACGCTCTCATAATGCTGAATTATGGCCCTTGTGTTTGATTAAGTGGTGCTTGCGTTGCAGAAGGCATTTCATTTCTGTTTGCATATTGTCATTTATGTCCATTTGGTACATGTTTACATGGACAAAGGAGGGATTTATTGACGGCACTGCAGAAATTTCACCTAATCTGTTTTGTTAATGATTTATTCAGCATAACAGCAGCCATAATATCAAACGAAGACAATTAAAAGACAATTGTAAAACAAGTCATACTTTATACATTATTCGTTTTTTTTTTAAACAAGATTAAAAAGTAAATTCAACATGCATTTTCATAAAAGAAGTCAGATAATGTTATGACTATGAGATAATACGAGATATAATAAGAATAGAGCATCTGTCATCACTGCAGTGGAGCAAGGACTGTAATTCAGAGTGTGTGTCGGTGTGTGTGGTTCTCAGTGAGGAATCCTGAGGGCCGTATTCGTCTGTACTGTAAGGGTGCTGACACTGTGCTTCTAGAGAGACTTCACTCTTGCAACCATGAAGTAATGACCATCACATCAGACCACCTGAATGTAAGTGCATTTCTGGTTTTTGTTTGTTTTGTGGTTACTGTCAGGTTACCTTCACTGTTTGTTTTGAGTCCTTGAAAGCTGTATGACTTGCAGCTATCATTTAAATTGAACAACAGAGCCCTCTAGTGGATGTTGTAGTATTTTTTTTTTTCTTATTAGATCATCTGTACAGTATTTACAATATATAATTAATAGATATTTTGTTCGTCATTTATATAAACATTTGGAATAGTACATTTCAAATATAGAGTATATGGAAATAAAATGGGTTTGCAAAGTCAGCCTTATTTGTTACAATGTGCAGGTCTGGAAAATCAAACCAAACATTTGTTTGAAATAGTTTTGTGAGATGAATAGTGATTTAAAATTCTGCCATCATTATTGGAAATATTTCTAATACAATTAAAAATGATAAACTAGCAGAAATAATAAATGTAATAATTCAACACTTTCCGTGCCATACACACTTGAGAGGGTTTGGGTCAATAAGTAAGTTTACTGTAAGTAAGTTAATATGTATGTATGTGTATATGTGACCCTAGTCCACAAGAGTCAGTCTGAAGTTGTACTGTATTGGTCAGAATTATTAATTTTACTTCTATGCCAAAATACGTTAGAATAGTAACTGAAGTTCATGTTTCATGAATAGCTAAGTATTTTTTTTACTGTGAAAATATCAAAACTCATTTTTTCTATTAGTCATATGCTTTGAGCTTAATTTAGACAGCTTCAAACTTATTTTTTGAACCCTCAGATTCCAGATTTTCAATTAGTAGTATCTCGGCTAATATTGTCCAATTCTAACAAACCATACCTCAGTGAAAAGCTGATTCATTCAGTTTTCATGTGGTGTTTAAAGGTGCTGTATGTAAGTTTTTGAATCTTCTAAAGCATAAAAATACCATAATATGTTTGCAGATATTTAGGAAACATGCCAAGTGAGCATGCTTGTTTATCTGAAAAACAATGCTGAAGTCAGATATTCTGCTTTGAAAATGTGTTTTCCGTGCTGGAATGCTGTCTTTGTTGTGGTCGTTTTAACCTGCCTAATTCCAGTTTAACCAATTATATTTCAGCACCCCGAGTTGCTTTGGTGGAAAACAGCGTATTCCATTCATTCATTAAGAAAGGCTCTGAAAGTATGCGTCCGTGACAAAAATGTGACCTCCGGTTTAGTTCCACATAAGGGTTATTAGTTAGCAAATGATATAAATATTACAAACGTAAACTTTAGGTGAGCAGGTTACATTGTAACCACATGTCTAAGCAACGTGCTTCGTGACGAGATACACAGCTTGGCTGAGATTGAGCGATTTGGCTGTTTGCACCAGACGAAACCCAACAGAAATTTAAATACAGCCATTCAGAAGCACAGAATATCTGCACTCACACGCAAAATGGTAAGGCTTATATCTGCTGCTGCTTTCAGTATATAGCAATAAATGTTATGTAAAATGGCATTCAAACTAAAATCTAATCTATACAAAAGTCTTTTTGTATACATAAAAAGCATAAGAGCAAGAAATGTTCAGACAACTTTAATGTTTTTAATAACAAAATGTCAATCAAATTGGTGAATGTTCCATCACCATTAGGCGTAACAGATACTTTCTATAAAATTTACAACAGTTAGCAGAACATACTTATTCTGACCAGCATTAATGTGTGTGTGATTCTACAGGAGTATGCAGGTGACGGGTTGCGGACTTTGGCAGTAGCATATCGGGATCTGTCAGAGGAGCAGTGGGACGAGTGGTCAGAGCGATTTCGTGGAGCTGATAAAGCCACAGACTGCAGAGAAGACCGACTCGCTGCTGCTTATGAGGAGATAGAACAGGATATGATGGTGCATTCAGTTACTCCTTTCTTTTCTTAGTCTTTCTTGCTCTTTCTTATAAGTGAAGTATAATGTTCATTGTTTGGGTTAATTTGAATTAGTCTTGAGCTTCTTTATTGTGGGATAACAACTGACTGGGTGTACATTTACCACTTATTATATGGCTACTTACAAATGAGTATACAA
Organism: Danio aesculapii; assembly: GCF_903798145.1. Taxonomy (NCBI): domain Eukaryota; kingdom Metazoa; phylum Chordata; class Actinopteri; order Cypriniformes; family Danionidae; genus Danio; species Danio aesculapii. The sequence continues at coordinate 33,606,266 of NC_079450.1, forward strand.
AATATTGATTTGAGCCTGTAAATTGTATTAGCAAAGAAAGCAGTGATGAGTTTAAACTAATATACAAGGCAAATGGTTATTATTATTATTAAGTAATTTTGGGGATGCGGGACATTACTGATTTGAACTGAAACTCTTTTAAAATCTTACCTGATTGTTATCTTATAATCCATTGATCAGCCATTCTTGCAATGAATAGTCAATAAATAAAACATTAATATAATATATCATTAATATTATAATGCTATTAATACTGAGGTTCTCTTATTTTAATAACAATAACAAAGACACAATATGGAGTTCAAAGTTTAATTCAGTCTATTTTAATGTCTTTACATAGTGGAGATCAAAATTAGAGAACTATTTAAAAACACTTGATTTTTTTTCCATAGTTATGCAACCTTTATTGTGCAAACTTTGAATTAATTTTAGTATCATGCTAGTAAAACAGTATAGCAAAAAATACAACCCCAGAAAATGTTGGGACGGTATGGAAAACACAAGTAAAAGAAAGAAGTGATTTCTAAATTTACTTTGACTTGTATTTTATTGCAGACAATACAACAAACATTTAATGTGTTCCTCATGATTTTTAGTTTATTTTTTTCCCAAAATAAACACGTATTCCAATTTTGGTTCTTGCAACACATTTCAAAAAAGTTGGAAAAGTAGAGCGTTTACCACTTTGTAATGTTGCCATTCCTTTTCAGAACACTTGTTTAGGATTTTTACAATGTCTAGGAGCAAAAGACACCAAGTGATGATATGTTTAGATGTTATTTTGTCCCATTCTTCCAGCAAACAAGTCTTAAGGGTGGCAACAGTACAAGGTTTTTACGTTGTTGCATTTTGCATCTTTAAAATGCGCCACACCCAGAATCCTCTGAGCCCAGAGAAGTCAATGGCACTTCTGGACACTGTTTACATAGGGCTTCCTTTTGGCACAGTACAGTTTTACTTGGCATTTGTGGATGCAACTACGTATTGTGTTACTTGACAAAGGTTTGCCAAAGTAGTCCTAACCACATGTGTTGATGTCGCTTATAGATAAAAGACAATTCTTGATGCAGTGCCGCCTGAGGGATTGGAAATCACGGTTGTTCAGCTTAGGCTTGCTGTAAATTCCTGTAAATTCCTCCAGATTCCTTTAGTCTTTTAATTGTGTTATGCACTGTTGAAGGTGAAATATCCAAATATTGAAATGTTTTTAAACATTTCAATAATTTTCTCACATCGCCAAACTGGCGATCCTCTGCCCATCTTTGCTCCTAAAAAACTAGATCTTTCTTGGATGCTGATTTTGTACCAAATCATAATTGCAATCACCCGTTGACATCACCGGTTTAAAATCACATCATTATTTAATCAATTTACCTGATTACTAGCCCTAAATTGCTCCTGTCTCAACTTTTTTTAAATGTGTTGTCAAAATTGAAATACGTGTTCGTTTACATGAAAAATCATGAGGAACACATTAAATAATGTTTGCTGCATTGTCTGCAATGAAATGCAAGTCAAAATAAAATTTAAAAATCACTACTTACTGTACTTATACCAACTTGTTTTGATTTGGGGTTGTATATAAGGCAAAATAAGGTGCTTAATTGAACACCTTGTAGTTATTTTGGAAAGCACAGTGATGATGGTGATATTTTATAAGCAATATAATAAAAGTCATAGATTAGGAACAAATTTGGTGAAAACTGTCATGTTAGGCTGCCAGTTAAATATGGTTTATGTGAAAGTATTCTCTAATTTTGATCATTGTTATTTTTCAAATTTCTAAATTAGTTTTTTATATACTGCGCTCATGAGCTGTTCTTTAAAAACTGGTCTTTTACTCCTGTTAGGACTTGTAGGAAGTTGTAGGTTGTTCTCTAATTTTGACAACATCTATAGCTGCAGCAGATGTCCAAGATAGCTGCATCTGTAATAAAAGTCTTTTTTTACAACATGCAAACTCCACACAGAAATACCAACTGCTAACTTCTGAGCCACCTTGTCACAGTATAATATTAACTATTTAATATTATTAATTCTAAATTTACTGTAGGTTACACTTTATTTTAGACAATCACGACACTTATTGTTTGTGTTATAAGTGTTTGGAAAAGCCCCTTTTGGGCTTTGATCTTAATTGTGCTGTTTTGGTGACTGTCGCTTTAAATTCAAACAAGATTGTGCTTACAACCCTTATTTAAAAAGAGGGTGGAGCTACACATGCCTCATATGCTCATATGCAACTTCATATGCTAATGAGGGAGAGAGATCACTAATGGGTGGGGCTTTCCCTTTCTGACGACATGTACAATTGGAAAATGTCAATCAAAGTGTTTCTGCTGACTGTTTTTTATCAAGTGTGATCATAAAAAAAAAATATTTATTTCATTAGAAGCTGGTTAAATATACACAAACCGTTGCCACAAAAATAAAAGTGATTTTTGCATAATATGTCCCATCCAAGGTACAATTCTTGCTATTAATGAACCTAGTTGTTGAAAAGGTACTAGTTGTTGTTTAGGTATTATGTATGACTGGGGATGTAGAATAAGTATGTCTTAATAATATGGAAGTAAAAATCATCTAGTTAATAGTGAGAATTGTTACTTATACTAAAGTAAAAATACTCATTCATTCATTTTCGTTTCGGCTTAGTCCCTTTATTAATCTGGGGTTGTCACCGCGGAATGAACCGGCTTAAGTAAATACTTTAATACTAAATATAAATTTATTATAAATATAATTTTAAACCATTTAATTCTTGCTATAGTTATTGGGGGCCACAGCTATAGAAGATAAACTGCAAGAGGGGGTTCCTGAAACTATTGCCATTCTCTCGCTGGCAAACATCAAAATCTGGGTGCTCACTGGAGACAAACAAGGTAAGCAGTGCATTGAATTTATTTAGTTTGAGTTGACAGAATGGCAACTTTACCATATCTATACATTTCTCTGTCACAGAGACTGCAGTGAACATTGGTTACTCCTGTAAGATGCTGACAGATGACATGACGGAGGTCTTCATTGTTAATGGACACACTGTTCAAAGCGTGCGTGAGGAACTGAGGTACATTGCTGACGCTTAACCGATCTTTCCATCAGCACGTGAAATTTGAGAGGCTGGAAAATTTATGTTTTTTTTTTTGTTTTTTTATGTTCTGCCATGTGCAGAAAAGCAAGAGAGCGGATGCTAGAGTCAGCACGCACCAGAGACGGAGGGAAGGAAGCTGAAGCTCAGGGGTGGAGCGGCGCTTGTGCCTTTGGAAATGGATGTGGAGCTGCAGGTGCTGCTGCTGCAAACTGGACACCTGATGAAAGTAAATGTCCCCCTGCTCAGGCTCCGCCCTCCTCCTTACTGGAGTCAATCAGTGGAGAGTTTGCCCTCATCATCAGCGGGCACAGCCTGGTAAGTGCCAACATCATTCAGGAGTGTTATTGAAATAAAATTAATTCAAAAGGGGGTTGAGGTTAATTCAGTCTCATTCTATGTTTATTTATATACTATTTATTTAATTGTTATTATTTTGAGTTTGGCTTTTTAAGGTGGCTTTTTTGCAGAGTATGGTGGAGTGGGGTATTCCAGCCAAATATATATATATATATATATATATATATATATATATATATATATATATATATATATATATATATATATATATATATATATATATATATATATATATATATATATATATATATATACACACACACACACACACACATACACACACACACATCAAATACATATATATATATATATATATATATATATATACACACATATATATACATATATATACGTATATATACACATATATATATACAGTACATTTATATACGTATATATACAAATATATTTACATATATATACATTCTATGTTAGTTTTATAGTTTTAGTTGTGTTGACCTGCTATAATGGAGCACAAAGCAAATTCTGCATTAAGCATGATTTTGCAGGAGATTTCTTAAGAAATATTTCTCCTCTTTTTGTCTCTGGATCAGGCTCATGCTTTGGAAGCGGATATGGAGCGTGAGTTTTTGGAGACTGCGTGTGCCTGTCGAGCAGTGATCTGCTGCAGGGTGACTCCTCTTCAGAAAGCTCTAGTTGTGGAATTGGTCAAACGCCATAAGAAGGCAGTCACACTCGCTATTGGAGATGGAGCAAACGACGTCAGCATGATAAAGAGTAAGAGAAAAAGGGATGTAAACAGGCATGTTTAGGATAAATATTCTTTGCCAAGAAAATGTAACTTTTTTTGAACTTCTGATTTGTTTATCATATGTAAACGTCGGGTTTCTTTAAGTGGCATCTCCGCTGTGGGTTGTGATGTGAAGTAAATCCACACTTTACTGATGGAGGTGTTAGCAAACACTGCAACTGTCATGTACACCACCATTGCTTTGTGTTTGTTGCACTTACCTTTAAACTACACATCCTAAACATGCACTATGCTCATGCATGACATCATCATTTTCTAAGTCTCTTGTTTTCGGGTGTTTAGACAAGCGTGACAATGACAGCATTTTCAAAAACCTTAACTTTGAACCCCTGCTTTCAGATTTTTGCATTTTCTTTCACAAAAATGCAGTTGTTGTGTAAATGAACAGTCAAAATGCACAAGAAGTTTCAGATTTACGCAAAAGCCTCAAAAGTTGTCCTAAGACTACAAATAACGCATACATACCCTACATACCTTACAAATCAGTGATTGGGTTGCTACTGTATCTGTCCCTGACAAAATCTTTAGAATAGAATAGAATAGAATAAAATAAAATAAAATAAAATAAAATAAAATAAAATAAAATAAAATAAAATAAAATAAAATAAAATAAAATAAAATAAAATAAAATTAAATTAAATTAAATTAAATTAAATTAAATTAAATTAAATTAAATTAAATTAAATAAAATAGAACAGAACAATTTTTGTACTTACACTAATGTATTAATATTTTGTGGTTTGTAAGCTTTGTCAGTGTTTTGCATAGGGTCATCAATGCTTTTTCAAGGCTGTGTATTTATTAAAAGTACAGTAAAAACAGTAATATTGTGAACTATTAAAATTTGGAATTACTGGTATTTATTTAAATATATTCTAGTACAGGCTGTCATCTTAGGCTATTCTTGTGATGGTAATCATTTGAATACCCTGATTTAGTACTTAATAAGCATTTTTATTCTTATCTATGATAAAAACAGTTAAAACAAACAGTGGAAACCATTTTTCATGATTCTTTATTAAATAAGCAGTAAAATATAAAATTATTTGTTTCAGCATTCGATTGAAACACAATCCCGTAACAATATAAACTTCTTTTTCAAATATTTACCAAATTAAGTTTAACAGAGGAAAGAGTTTTTCACAGTATTTCTGATAATATTTTTTCTTCTTATTCATATTATTTTGGCTAGAATAAAAGCAGTTTTTAATGAAAAAAAAAATTAAGGTCAATAATATTAACCCCCTTAAGCTATACTTTTTTTTCAATTGTCTACAGATCAAACCATTGTTATATAATGATTTGCCTAATTACCATAACTTGCCTAGTTAACCTAATTAACCTATTTAAGGCTTTAAATTGCATTTAGTAAAATATTGTGTACTGTCATCATGGCAAAGATAAAAGAAATAATTTATTGGAAATTAGTTATTAAAACAATTACTGGGGAAACAATACATATAAAAAAATATATATAAAATTAGTTTAATGTGTAAATTGGTTTCTATGCAGAAATGAGTGACTTAAACAGTAGAGTATTATTGTGGTGTAATCATTAGAATAATTTAGAGCTTTTATTTAGTTTACTTTTTATTCGATTAGCAAAGTTTAAAAAGTGTATTCTGCAGAGATATAAAAATTATATGTGATGCATATTGAATGGAAAGTGTTTATTAGCATCTATTTATTCGAATCTATTTTTGCCATGGGAAAATGAATTCAAATGTGGTTTAAGTGAGAGAAATAGAGAGTTTTTTTTTTTTTGTCAAGTTCCTTTTTTAGTTTATGCAAAGGTGCCCCAGAGAAGGCAAGTTAGCGATGTTCGTTCTTTCAGTTTGTTATTGTTATATGTATGTGATTGTGTCACTTCCCTTAACATTTCAGAACTGTGTTCGTGGGTGCACACGGTGTCACAACTATTTCAACAGGGTCCTGTGAACATGGATAAGACCAAGATATGGAGGATGTGGTTTATGTCTAAATCTCTTTGCCCATCCCATATTGTCCCAACTCAACATGTTTTCACACACACATACACACACACACCCATCAAAGCAATTTTCCATCTTGTTTGTTTAGTACTATGGGTGTGGATGTATTTTGCTGGTGTGTATTAGTCAAATGTCAATCTCTATTCCATCTTTTTTGTTTAGTACTATGGGTGGCATGTACAGTTGAAGTCAGAATTATTAGCCCCCCTATTTATATTAATATTCCCCAAATGATGTTTAACAAAGCAAGGAAATTTTCACCGTATGTCTGATAATATTTCTTTTTCTGGAGAAAGACTTATTTGCTTTACTTCGGCTAGAATAAAAGCAGTATTTAATTTTTAAGGTAAAAATTATTAGCCCCTTTAAGCAATATATTTTTTCGATACTCTACAGAACAAACCATTGTTACACAATAACTTTATAAATACCCTAACCTGCCTAGTTAACCTAATTAACCTAGTTAAGCCTTTAAATGTCACTTAAGCTGTATAGAAGTGTCTTGAAAAATATCTAGTCGAATATTATTTACTGTCATCATGGCAAAGATAAAATAAATCAGTTTTTAGAAATGAGTTATTAAAACTATTATGCTTAGAAATGTGTTGAAAAAATCTTCTCTCTGTTGGGCAAAAAATAAACAGGGGGCTAATAAGTCAGGGGGCTAATAATTCTGACCTCAACTGTATTTTGCTGGTGTGCATGAGTTAAATGTAAATCTCTGTAACATAAAAAATGCAGAGAGAAGTTATCAGAAGACTGACTGATAATAATACTAGTGAAATCTCACTGATTCACATCAATTTGGACTGTCCCTATCCTGTAATTTTAGCATAAAAGGGATTATCAGCAGCTGGCATGGTGGTTCAGTGGTTATCACTGTCGCCTCACAGCAAGAAGGTTGCTGGTTTGAGTCCTGGATGGGCCAGGTGGCATTTCTGCATGTACTCATTGTGTTTGCATGGGTTTCCTTTGGGTGTTCCATTTTCCCCAAAGTCCAAAGACATGCGCTATACCGTAGGTGAATTGAATAAACTTAATTGGCCGTAGTGTATGAGTGTGTGTGTGAAAATGAGAAAATGTAGGGGTTTCCCAGGACAGGGGATTATCCGCCTTAACTTACCAGAGTTATTTGAACCTAAACTTAGCTAGCAATAGGACCCCCAGGGGACATCAAGTGGAGAATAGTTTAATGGCAAAAAGATTTTGGCATCTTAAAATAAATTTGCACCTGATCATGATTGGTTATAATTGATCAAAACCGACCCATTGTGGGATGAATTTAAAGGGCACCTATGGTGAAAATTCAACTTTTCAAGCTGTTTGGACAGACATATGTGTAGGTATAATGTATAGACCGTCATATTGGGGTGATATAAACACACTCAGTCCTTTTTTTTTTTTCTATTTAACAACATAAAAACGGTGGACCAATTGGAGCTGTTTTCAACTTGACATAGAAGTGTGGTCCCCCCGCCCACCGAATTGATTGACAGCTGCCTATTAGCATGTCTCCATAGTAACACGTAAAATCATATCAACAAGACAACCGGGAATACAAGATGCTTCAATCCTGCTTTGTGGACATTAAATCAGGTTTATTTTGTACATGAACATAACGGATATCCATACAGCAGTGGATATTAACCTGCATCCTGTCACTTTTGCGTGCAAAAGGAGTGCAAAGCTCAACAGAAGGCCCAGTCACACAAAAGTCACTCAAGATTTTACTGACGTTTATGGAAGTAATATGTTATAACCCTCAGCTTCCACTATCAAAATGGGTCCCATCAGAACTGAACCTTTGAACTTCCTTTAAACTGTTATTTCTTCACATCATGTAAAAGATAGTATATGTTTGTGCTGTTGTTTACTAGGGAAAGTGAATGTTCCTATGTGAAATGAAAAATCCTGATACTCAGGGCCATGATTGTCTAGGCATGTTCCTGGAGGCCCACTGTTCTGCAAAGTTTAGTTGATAACCAAATTAAAAACACACTTCGTTTGGCTAATCGCATCCTTTAGACTTTTAACTTCTAGTCAAGTGTGTTGGAGCTGATTGAAATGAGGATGAGCTAAAAAAGATGAAGGTCATAAATGTTTAGGTTAGTCTTTGTATCAACCCCAAACTTGCTTCTGTTTTCCCCTCCAGTTAGATCAAATAACAAAGTAAACCGCATTATCTGAACTTGTGTGTTTCTCTCCTCCTGCAGCGGCTCACATTGGTGTGGGCATCAGTGGACAGGAGGGGATTCAGGCTGTGCTGGCATCAGATTACTCCTTTTCCCAGTTCCGCTTCCTGCAGCGACTTCTGCTAGTGCACGGACGCTGGTCCTACCTGCGCATGTGCCGTTTTCTCTGTTACTTCTTCTACAAGAACTTTGCCTTCACTATGGTGCACTTTTGGTTTGGGTTCTTCTGTGGATTCTCAGCACAGGTGAGAGATTCATTCTGAGACTCAAAGAAAGTGGCCCACATTAAATGTTAATATCATAACCTTGACTTTGTGATTTTTTTCATTTAGACTGTCTACGACCAGTACTTCATCACTCTCTACAATATCGTATACACATCCCTGCCTGTATTAGCCATGGGCATCTTCGATCAGGTAAGAAAAAGCAAGCATGCCTCAAACACTGACTCATTTTGTTTGCCTTTTATGAGAAACCCAATCCCCATCTATCTCAGGATGTTCCTGAACAAAGGAGTCTGGAGTATCCGAAGCTGTATGAGCCGGGTCAGCTGAACTTGCTGTTTAACAAGCGCGAGTTCTTCATCTGCATCGCTCAAGGAATCTACACCTCTGTGGTTCTGTTTTTCATACCCTACGGCGTTCTCTCTCACGCCACACAGAGCAATGGAGTCCCTCTGGCAGACTATCAGACTTTTGCGGTAACCACAGCAACGGCCCTCGTCATCGTTGTCAGCGTTCAAGTGAGTTCATGCAGAATAATTGATTTAGCAAATATACATAAGCAATTATAGATACAAGATGTCATTTTCTCCACTAGAGGGAGCATATTTACAACAAACAATGGCATAGTTCTTGGAGTTCATGGGAGTTACTGCTTTCATTGTGTCCTACGGATCTCCTGCAGAAATCATGTTCATGGATGAGCTAAAAAATATCCAAACTTATTATCATGGTAGGATAGTATAAAGCAGAGTAAGCTGAAAGTCAGTGAAGTGAAACAAGACCTCTGAAACAATTGCTGATGAGAGACAAGCATAATGCAGAACGAAAGCCGGGGAGCTTTTTTATGTCACAGTCGACCGCTTCCAGTCATTCTGGTCATGATCATGTGAGGAAGAAGCAGCGCTGTTTTATAATGTTAAATACATTTTAGGGTTCTGTTATAATGCTGCTTTGTGAGGTCTAATAAATTGTACAACATATTTACATGTAAAACACACCAGCGATTTGGTGTTTTCCTGTTTTCTATAAAACCAAACTGGAAACTGAGGGTGTGTGATGTCATTAGCATGACGACACAAGAGGACATGGTCTGTATCACTAGTTAAAATGGCTTATTTCTCTTCCTAAATTTGTATTGACCCTTTTCACAAGACTGTTATGACGGATTTAATGGTCATTATAATCTTAAATTCTTAAAAGTTTTTATTATTTAGATTTTTTTTTTTAAACGTATGAACATGCATTTATGAATGTATTATATATTATATCATCTTTACGCTTACGCGAGGAGTTTCTAATGCAGCGTCTAGTGCTGAGAGTAAATTTGATGTATTCTCTCTTCTGGCTGCCGTCAGCAGTCTCACACATTTTTTTTCCATTTCCCAAAGCCTTGATAAAGTCATTGAGTTTTTCTTTTATTATTTCAGCAAATAGGATTGTAAAAAAAATATGTGTTGTACTCTCCCATTCACTGCGCCTTCCGCTACTGAGAAACCAGGAAATGCAAAAAGTGTCTATCGAGGTCTCCTACAACAGGTTTACATGCAAGCAATGTCAAAAACAGAAAACACATTGCAGCATTGCCCCATTTTTCACATTATCTCAAACAGTTCATCCAAGCATGTGCTCTGTCTAAGCTCCTTCTTTTCAAGAGCTTTTGTTATTTCTCATTTAGGGGTTTATATAGTACAAATGTATTTTAAAATAATTTTTAATAGATTTTTTGTTACTTGTGTGTATTTATAGATTGCTCTGGATACAGGCTACTGGACAGCTATAAATCACTTCTTTGTATGGGGCTCTTTGGGTACGTACTTCACCATCCTCTTCGTCATGCACTCCAGCATCCTGTTCAGCATCTTCCCCAAGCAGTTCCATTTCCTCGGTGAGTCAGTATGTTTGGTTGAGCTGTTTGGCTTCCATGAGCAGAAATCAAATTGGGTTACAATTAATGTGTTACAAGCACAAATGGCCAACTATAACATCTAGAAATCTAGATTATTCTATATTCAGCTTTTTAAATGACAAAATATGAATTCAAATAATTGTTTAATATTAAAGTACCATTTAAAAAAATCACATTTCAAACAAATGCTTATATTCATATTGGAGTGAATCCTAAAGACACATGACTGGAGTAATGATGCTGAAAAGCTTTGAATAACAGGAATTCATTACATTTTGAATGAATTCCTGAATGAATTATATGACTATAATCATATATGAATGAATTCATATTCATTACAATTATATTAAACTAGTAAGCATTCTTTTTGACTGCAATAATAGGTTAGAATAATATTATTTTCCTTTGTTTATTTCCCTTTCATTTATTTATTTTAATCAAATAAATTGAAAGCTTTGGTGAAATTAAAGAGCTCTTATTATGCATTAAAAAGGTCATATTTTGGTTTTGGGGTATTCAACAACAAGCTGATATGCATGCAAGTTCAAAAAACACTTTCATTGTCCTATAAAAGGCATTTATTTTACCTAATTATCCCAACGACTCCCATATGATTCATTCAGCGATTCATCTGTTCCCAATCCCCTCCTTAGAACAATGCTAATCTGCGCTGATTGGTCCGATGACCCAGTCTATTGCGATTAGTCGAATGCATTCAGCGTGAGACAGAGAGAAATGCCCACCACGGCTTATCAACATTGTTGAAGTAGTCAGCATGCAGAGTGTATGTGTGAGCCCAATGCAGGAGTGCATTAAAGCAATGCAGTAAACACCAGGATGTAGGTCGATTCTTAACCATGACTCACATTCGGTATTAATTCACACAGTGGCAAAAGGAGAACTATTTTGAAACTTGACCGCTGCATGTGTGTAGAAACAGCTGGCGGTGGCCATAGCTATGACAAACAGCAGTGGATCGCAAGCTCAGAAATGCATTTTAATTTGTAAACAAATGACATGATATGAGCATATAAAGAGTTAACCAGATACAGTACAAGCCGCATGGAGCGGTTACAAGTAATAAAACACATAATTTGCAAGCTAGAGAAAAAAGAGGCAACCATTTTAATCGAACTTAAGTTACTTGTGAGATGAAGGAAGAAACTGGTCCATGAACTGTGTACTGCAAAGTTCCTGTCAAGCGCTGACAAAGTCCCATACATCAATAGTCTTTTCTGATCCTTCCTTTAACAAACGGCCGATGAATCCCCCATTGTAAGAATGTAGATTGCTGAAGCACTCGTCAAAAAAATGACAGGAACACAGCACAAGGCTGGGGCTATAATGCTGAGGTATTTTTGCAAAAATAAACCAACTGACTCTTCACAGCCTCATCTTTGGGTAGGGAAAATAACTTTCCCTCACACTTCAAAGCCCATTGTCTTTGTGACATGATTCAACTGGGATCTGCTACGGTCTTTGTCTTCCTCTTTTTATTTGTACAGTGTTTGCGGCTGGGAACAGGGGTTTTAATTTTCCCGGGTCTGCACACGCAACAAATAGGCTTAAGACTCATTACAGTGGTGATTCATTCGAGCCCCTACGAGTCGACTCTTTTATAGATGAATCAATAGTTTTAAACACGGTGCACTTTCAGATTTAAGCCTTAGCTGGATATTTCACTTCACTTAGAGCTGTGTTACACACTGTATGAAAGGTCATTTTCAAAAACCCATAATAGGGCCTCTTTAAGACACCTGTCTTTTAAAGTTGATACTGTACTCTGTAAATAAAGCTCCTTTTAAAGTCCTGTAGACCAGTGGTTCTCTATCACATTCCTGGAGGGCCACCAGAGCTGCACATTTTCCAGTTTTTTTTAACTAAACACACTTGATTCAGATCATCCACTCATTAACAGAGACTGAAAGACAAGTAATGGTTGTGACAGACAAAAGAGACATCCAAAGCATGTAGTGTTGGCGATCCTCCAGGAACGTGGTTGAAAAACACTGCTGTAGACCAGTCCAAAAATTAACCAAAAATTAAAATGTACTCTAGGGGTGCACAATATATCGTTTCAGCATTGATATCGCGGGTTGTGTGTCCGCAGTAGTCACATCGCAGAATTTGCCATGTTAAATTGGGATTATAGTCTATCAACAATTTAGAAATACATGAGATTCATCATTTCAATGTATAACCATAACAGAGTAAACCTTTATCATTTGCATGTGTTTTAAAGGAATTTCACAAGAGTGTAAAGCATTTGGACACAATACCGTAAAACATTTGTAACTTTCATAAAAATAAATGTTACTGATTTATTAATAAATTGAAGGCTATACAGTGTTATTTTACATGACATTATTACATTTCTGTATCTCAATACTGTTTGACTCTCCGGAAAACCATAAAGCACTGTTTATTTGACTTTTTCTTTGCTCTATTGTAATTATTCTTGCATTTTTTTATATACAGTACATGATTCACACCCTTACAAAATTAACCCAACTAATCTAAATTAATGATTCTTTTTTCACAAATAGACACTATTCAAGCCATCTGTATTCATATCGCAATATATGGAAGTGTGTTTCCAGAAAATTATGTCTCTGCTCCTTTAGCAGTAAAGACGGGTGATCCTTAAGGCTCAATTTGAGCCAGTTTTATTCTCCAGTTATATAAATGAACTTGGTAAAGCTGTTGAGTCTCTTATAAATGTACACTTTTATGCAGACGACCCAATTATTTACAGTACACCATAGCTTCATCTATAAAAGTGGCAATAGACTCTTTACAAAATGTTTTAATTCATTCCAAATGTCTCTCGATTGCTTAAAATTGTATAGAATGCCAAAAAGCGAAATACATTATCTTTACCCGATCCACATTATCAATACACAATTTTAATATTAATTGCACACAGATTCAACAAGTTGCATCTTATAAATATCAAGGTGTATGGCTTGATAATAGGTTGACTTATAGTTTTCATATTGACAGCCTTTTAAAAAAAACTCAAACCGACATTAGGCTTTTATTTTCGTTTAAAATGTTTCCCCTTCGCAGCTCAAATGTTTAGTTGAGAGTACACTTTTTTTGTATTGGATTACTGTGATTTACTTTATACCTCTGAATGTTTTTAAATAATTGGATATTGTTTATTATAGCGCCTTAAGATTTGTCACTGGTTCAAGTGCACGCACACATCACTGTAATTTATCTAAAATGACAGAATGGACCTTATTACAGTTAAGGAGAAACAACATTTTAGTTTTCATTTTTAAAGCTTTAGTTGATAAATTACCACAGTAAATATATCATTTGTTGGAGTACTGTTCAAATACTTACAATACCAGATCAGCAGATATTCTCTTAAGATGTCATTATTTCACACAGAGTTAGGTCGATCTGCATTCTCCAAGTATGCTCCAAATGTATGGAATGAGCTTCAACATATGCTACATATGAAATTCAATTCAATTCACCTTTCTTTGTGTAGCGCTTTTACAATGTAGAGTGTGTCAAAGCAGCTTCACATAGAAGATCATAGTAAATTGAAACAGTGACAGTTCAGTTTTCAGTGTTCAAGTTCAGTTCAGTTTAGCTCAGAAATCCGTACCATCTATCGCTATATTTACAAATATTCTAAAGACTGTCAATTTAGAACAGTGCACATGTTTTAACAATTGATTATGGTTTATACTATTTTTGTGTGTGTCTATGTGTTGTGACATGTATTTTTATTTATTTATTTATTCTTTTGTAACTTTGTCCTATGCTGCCTGTCTTGACCAGGACTCCCTAGTAGAAGAGATATTGTATCTCAATTGGATATTCCTGGTAAAACAATTAAATTAAATTAAAATAAAAAATATATCGCAGCAAATCAAATTATCGCAATGTCAGATTTTTCCATTATTGTGCAGCCCTACTGTACACTCTATTAACAACCATTTAACCAATTCTTTAAAAATAAGAATTCCAAATTTCAATTCTGTCTTGTTTACAATATTTATAATCTCGATCCAAAAGTGTGGTGCAGTTGTGAAAATATGTGGCTTGTTTTGTTTTTGTGTGTGTTTCGTGCATTAATTAACCACAGGAAGTGCTCATAACACACTGGGGCAGCCAGTGGTGTGGTTAACTATTGCTCTGGCAACCGTCATCTGCATTGCTCCAGTCCTTGCTTTCCGCTTCCTCAAACTGGACCTTAAACCTCAGCTCTCAGATACCGTAAGTATGTGTGTGTGACCATAGTTTGTCTGTCCTTAATATTACATTTGAATTTCTTTGTATTGTACATGTCATTTTATATTATCTAAAATGTAATTATCAGTAAAGAAAAGATGAGACCTTTTGGATACTAAGGATAATGATGAAGTTTTAATAGCCTTGTTTCATAAAAATATTAATTCATAAAAATAGCCAGTCCACACCACTACTATAGCCATAAAGGTATGAAGGAACAATATCATTGGAATCATTCATTCATTCATTCATTTATTTTCTTTTCGGCTTAGTCCCTTTATTAATCCGGGGTCGCCACAGCGGAATGAACTGCCAACTTATCCAGCACATGTTTTACGCAGCAGATGCCCTTCCAGCCGCAGCCCATCTCTGGGAACCATTGGAATCACTTTCAAAATTATTTTCATAAGACTAGGGATGCTCCAATCAGGATTTTTGCAGTCATTCCTGAGAACTGGTTTTTGGTCATGGTGATGATGATACCGAGTACTGATTCTGATGCTTCAAGCTTTATAATGCATTAGCTTTTCACTCTAAGTATAAACCTTAAGTGGAGATCTCGCCTTACCTAAGAGAATAAATGAAGGAAGAAAACATATCTCTTTAAACCATTTAGTGTGGACATTTCATGGCCAGAAGCAGCTTTACAGTAAATAATATAATACAGATATATAAAAACTGGTAAGAAAAATTACAAACCATGCAAATTGGTAACATTGCAAATAATGAATAAAGAATTCAACATATCTCAATCAAGAAAAAGTTTGGAGCACATATTTGATGCACACTGTAAGAAGTTAAAATGCGCACCTATAAATCCATTCCTTCTTTACTAAAAGGAAATATTCATATTAACTGCTATTTATTGCAATAAGTATATTACAAGTTTCATTATTAACTATTCATGAAAAAAGAATAGACTAATAAAATAATTGTGCCAATAGACTGTATAAACAGGTCGCACCGCATCTGAAAATTTTTAGCTGTAATGACGCAGTCTCATTCGTTCATGCCTTCACGCATCATTTACCTCCTCATGTGTTGTGGCTGCTGTAGGCTATGCATCATATACTGGAGCTTCCTCTCTTCCTCTGCTTGTAAACTCATAAACAAACCCCTGCAATCAATTCATGAGATCGGCCTGATTGGCGAGTACTGATCGAGTCATTACATGTGATTATCGGCCGATCGATCGGAGCATCCCTACATAAGACACTCACTAAAATGTTGTCTTGTTTAACAAAAGTTTATAAATTGAAACATATATCAAGTTTATTTTATAAAACATGAATTGCCATCAGACATTACATGTCTTTTAATAAGTAAAATAAGGTTTAAAAATATTAAAGAAACACTTAATGATACAGTATTTAGTTAATTGATACCTCTGATGTTTTAAACTAATTTCAAATGATAGCTTTCTATAGTTATGGTTTAATGTTCATTTGTCTTTAATTTGATTGTGGTATTTGTGTCTCATGTTATGATTTGGTATAAATGTGTCTTATTATTTGGTTTTGGTATTTTTTTATTGTTTTATTTTAATGTAATTTTTGGTCACACTTTATTTTGATGGTCCATGTGTACATTGCATCTACTTGCCAACTAATTCTCATTAGATTATAAGTAGACTGTTAGGTTGAGGTTAGGGTTAGTGTAAGTTGACATGTACTTGCAAAGTTTTTTATAGTCAGCAGTATCAACAAATATTAAGCAGACAGTCTACTAATTCTCTAATGGACAATCAAAATAAAGTTTTAATTAATTGTCTTTTGATGATGATTTAATGTAAATTTGTCTCTTTATTTGTCAAACTTTGAAGAATAGCCACTACGCTGGTCCTGGCTAATGGGGATCTAAGTAAATAAACAATAAACACATCTCGTTAGGCATATTTAGAACATGAATGACATTAAAAGATTAATTCATTAACCCAAATACCATATTTAGTCTATAAATAGCCCATTATGAGCGGTGCGGTGGCGCGGTGGGTAGCGCTGTCACCTCACAGCAATAATGTCCCTGGTTTGAGCCTTGGCTGGGTCAGTTGGCATTTCTGTGTGGAGTGTGCATGTTCTCCTTGTGTTTGCGTGGGTTTCCTTTGGGTGCTCCGGTTTCCCCCACAGTCCAAAGGCAAGCGCTTTAGGTGAATTGGGTATACTAAATCGGCCGTAGTGTACAGTATATGTGTGAATGAGAGCATATGGGTGTTTCCCAATGATGGGATGCAGCTGGAAGGGCATCCGCTGCGTAAAACATGTGCTGGATAAGTTGGCGGTTCATTCTGCAGTGGTGACCCCAGATTAATAAAGGGACTAAGCTGAAAAGAAAATTTATAAATGAAAAGCCCATTATGGCCTAGGGTTTACACATTTGTCAGCAAGGGGATTTTTATTTTATTTTATCTTATTTAGATTTTAAGAATTTATTGTAACATTTAGTATGAAGGGGCAGAATTTTATAATATATTCTATATTTAGTATATATGGAATTTAGTATACAAAAACATATCTGGTATATGCAAAATGAAAATTAAACAGTAGTTCATACATATCTTGAAGCGATTCTTTAATGTTCTTTCTGTATTAAATCTAAATTTACTTTAATTCATCAAATAAGGCCTTGTGTTTAATACACAAATTTGCATTATCATAAAATATAAAAGGATACATGTAAAAATATAAACATTTACTTCTTTATTTATTTATTTTGAAACATGATCAGTGAAATTATGCTACTGATTGTTGGATTGTAACAGTTGGTTGATCATCTTATATTCTGATTCATAACTTTGATTAAATTTGCTTTGCATCAGTAGGTTTGACACATTAGACAGTTTCTGGCTGTCCCCTCACACTCATTATTATGCTGTTTGTGTGTCAGGTGCGCTACACTCAGCTGGTGCTGCAGAAGAAGCGAAAGCCTGGTGGGCGCGCGGCTCGTGGAGTGGGCAGCTCTGGAGCTGCCGGGGGCAGTGCTCTTGGTCGTTTGGGCAGAGGTGGATCTCGACGCTCTGGTTATGCGTTTGCCCATCAGGAGGGCTTTGGCGAGCTGATCACATCAGGGAAAAATATGCGACTGAGCTCTCTGGCCCTTGCCACCTTTGCCTCCCGCCACAGCAGTAGCTGGATCGATACGCTCCGCAGGAAAAAACACACAAACAACACCGGGGCTCAGAACACCCCACCTACTGGAGATGACATCACCACCTCCTCTCAGGCTCCTCCCCTTTCCACATCTTCCACACTAGATGTTCACCAGGACTCAGCGGCAGGTGATGCAGGACAGACGAGCAATGAAGTGGTTTTCACGCACAGTCCTGAAGACATCGCTCTCAGTGGGGTCAGAGACGCTGGAGGATGTAGTGCTGGAAGTGTGCAGGTAAATATATAAATATATCTGAGACAAGTTACGATACAAATACAAGCATATACAATCACAATACAAACTTATACAGTATTGTGTTTCCACGGGTGTTTTCAGATGACATGTGGTAAATATATTACCGTTTCCACATTGTAATAACATCAGGGTCCCCCCCGCTCCCCCTGCTGGTCATGGAATTTCTGGAATGCCATGAAATTTCATAAAAGTCTATTCCAGACATTGAAAGTCAGGGAATATTTTTTGTGTCACACTTTATTTTTTAAACCACTCACATTATTAACAAACAATTAGCAAACCATTAACTAAGCTACTAATTAGCTGCTTATTAACAGTTAGTAAGATAGTAGTTGGGTTTAGGCATTGGGTACGATTAAGGATGTAAAATAAGATCATACTTTATAAGTGCTAATAAACAGTTGATATCTATAGTAATATCTATCTATAGTACTAAGCCAGTAGTAAATCGTAGGAATTGTTATTAAACTAGTGCATATACATATACAAACCTATCCATTAGGTTAAAATCTGAGCTTAAAATTTCAATTCTTAAACATCACAGCACACTAGTTTGGTGGCATTTAAACATTGCAGCTTGAACTCGTCACGTTATGAAATATCAGGGGGCACTTAAAGAAGTTTATGATCACTTAAGGGTGAGCAGATGTTGAGTACATTAAAATGTTTGGTTTAACTGTGCCTTTAATAGCAGGTGTTACAGGCCGTTATACAACACCGGACAGAACGCTGATTCTGTAGAGGGCCTGACATTTTGTGGATGGACAAATAAGAAAGTGAAAATTTCCCCCAAGGAGAAAACGGCAGGAAACAGAACTATTAAAAACACTTTCATTTCTCACTTTTTGCATGTTGTAGCGGTCTCAGACGTCGCTGGTGTCGCACGAGTTCCCCAATAATTAGGAAAACCCTTTACCCTTATTTCTGTTTTAGTAACTACAGTAGTTCAAATGTATGCAGCCATTCGATTCTATTAAAATAAATTCTGAAATAAATGTTTATACATAGTTTATGTGTGTGTGCTGTGTATGTTTATTGTGTGTATATATAAATACACACGTGTATATATATGTAAATAGTTTGTTTTGTGTAGTTTTCTTTTATGTTTCTGTGTGTATTTATATATACAGTTAAAGTCAGAAATATCTAGTCAAATATTATTTACTGTCATCATGGCAAAGATAAAATAAATCAGTTATTAGAAATTAATTATTAAAACTATTATTTTTAGAAATGTGTTGAAAAAAAAACTTCTCTCCGTTAAACAGAAATAGGGGGAAAAAAATAAACAGGGGGACTAATAATTCTGACTTGAACTGCACATAATAAACAGCACACACATATATCAAATTAACTTTTGTTTTGGATTAGATTGATCATAAAGCAAGTTAGTGAGTGAGTGATTACTAATCTTTGCCTAACACTAATAATATCATTCAAAAATGACTTAAAAGTAACAATAACATTGTAAGAACAGGTTTTTTGTATTTAAATAAAGGTATTATTATTTTATTTTATTATTTTATATTATTTGATCTATATTATATTTTATTACTGTAAAATGTTTCCAGAAAAATATGATTGTATTGTGAAGTGGGACGCTGACAAAGGAGTGCAGATCCAAATGCAGGTTTATTAAGAATAGTCAGGCAAACAATGGTCAATACAGGAACAAACAGATGTATATGGGCATTTCAAAGTTGTGGTCGATAGACAGGCGGATGGTCAAAAGGCAGGCAGCAAACAAAGTAAATAAACAACCAAAACAAAGCAAGGTTCAAACACGGAAGGCAAGGCAGGGGAAATGCGTCGTAAATTATTCACAGTGACAGTAAAACAAGACTCAGCACAGATGTATGTGTGTGCGCTGTATTTAAATCTTAGTAATCAGACTTTGACAATCCCCTGGCTGTGTGTTTGTAATTAGTCAGTATCAGGAACTGGTGTGAGTGTGTGTGGTGCATAACTGGAACTTGTAGTCCATATACCAGTGAATTTGTAGTCCTTACAGGGATCTGCATATATACAAGCGATCTGCATGCATAGATCGTCGGTGATGGTGACAATAATAGTTCTTATATATAATATTATATATGATATTTCTTATATATGATGCTTATCAAGCACTGAATCAGCATATTATAATGATGATAGGACAATTAATTATACAATTTTAAATCAGTAAATGACATTTCAAATTATATTTAAAGAAAAGTTATTTAAAATTGCAATAATGTTTCAAAATAGCCCACCATTACTGTATTTTTTATCAAATAAATGCAGCATTTATACATATTTTGTTCAACAAATAAACTTCTTATCAAGATTTGTGAATGAAACAGAATGTTTTTATATTTATTTTACTGGCTATGTAAATGTTACAAATCTCTGGACATATTTATCATTTCTTTACATTTTAATCTACAAATGTTTAGTATGATTATGAATTGTGACCATTGTTTAAACAATTTTTGACAAAGAGTATAGTAATATTTTAGAGGGGGATTTAAGGGTAGACTGTATTTACTGAATGATTTTTGCTTAATTCAAATAACCATATGATCATTGTCATCTTTATTACTATCCTCAACGGCAATGTGGCATAATTCTTTGAGTTTGAGGAGCCCATCATTGGCTTTCTTTTTATTGATTGTGGCAAAAGGCTGTGTTCTCAGCAAAAACATTTTTGTTTCTTATATTTGTAGAGGTTGTGGCACAGTGGCCCAGTGGTTAGCACTGTCGCCTTCCAGTAAGAAGGTCGATGTTGACATATCTGTGTGTAGTTTGCATGTTCTCCTCGTGTTGATGTGGGTTTCCTCAAGGTGCTCCGGTTTCCCTCACAATCCAAAGACATGCGCCATAGGTGAATTGAATAAACTAAATTGGCTGTAGTGTATGAGTGTGTGTGTAAATACGAGAGTGTGTGGGTGTTTCCAAGTTCTAAGTTGTGGCTTGAAGGGAATCTGCTATGTAAAACATGTGCTGAAATAGTTGGCGATTCATTCCGCTGTGGCGACCCCTGATAAATAAGGAACTAAGCTGAAGGAAAATGGAGGAATGAATATTTGTAGAGTTTAATTTTAGTCATTAACCTCCTAATTATATATATATATATATATATATATATATATATATATATATATATACATTGAGTGGGAATTTGTGGTGATCAAAACTGTGCTCATGTTTATCTATTCATTCATTTAATGTCTGTATTAAGACAAGATGAATTTAATTTTGTTTACATTCCATTGCTTCTGTCCTCCAGGAATCCGCATTTGTGTGGAAAGGAATCGGAGCTCGTGTCAGTGGTGCCAACAGTCCTGGACCTCCTCCCATTGAAGAAGAAACATCCCATGGCGAGTGAATGATGGATCAACCATGTGAATGCCTTCACATTGATGCTCGCACCTTCTTGCGTGTGCTCAAGTTCCTGTTTGAGGACATGGGCAGAGTGAAGACAGCGTCCCGACAGTTTGGGAGTACAAACGTGCTCGGAATGAAAACACACATGGAGAAAGATGCAGATACAGCAGACAGCACCATGTGTTTCAAATCTTTCTTTTCATGTACTGTTCTCACTCTCCGATTTGCTGTCAGTGAGGAGGAAGGATTTGGTGTTATTTGAGGAGTTTTGCATTTTAAGTTATCAGAGAGATGACAAACCACTAGGGATGTAACGATTAACCTGACTCACGATTCGATACGATTCACGATACTAATCTCACGATTTAGTCATGATTTTTTAAACAAAATTATTTGAAACAAATTTAAGGTGAAGACCTCTTTAATCTTTTCTTAAATGCTGAACAATTTTTGAAAAATAATATATTTAACCAAATTGCTATTTTAAAAACAAATAAATTAAAAATAATAATAATAATACAAACTAAAGAAGACTCATTAAATATAAACAAACTTAAACTGTGACTGTGCTGGAATTTGACATTTTTAAAAATAAACATCAGCATATCTCTGTTTTCTGGCCTAAGCTGAGGTCTCTGCACATTTACAGTGTCCCCTGCTGATGAAAAAACTATTTTACTGCGACTGACATATGGCTGGTGTGGAGAGGAAAGCCTTTCCTAAACCAAAGAGCAGTGTGTACAGAGGTGGTCAATAGGCCTTCTGCTCCAGGGGACTGGCCACTGGCATATAAAGCTGATTATAAAATTATTAATTATATATATTAGAATAGACAGGAGTTGAATATGATTATGAAGATGAATAATTAATATTACTTGTATAATTAATTAAAGTATCAGTGTGATACACTTAAGAAGAGATAATCTTGAACATTTTTAAATATTCAATAATAATAAGTAAGTTATTAAAATATGCATAAGCTAATTTCAAAAGGAGAGGGTAAAAATAATCTAAAACCTGGTTTTTCATTATGCTGACGGTTTCTGTGCATCCTATTCGTTGTTCTGTTCTAAGTAAACGTCTGTTTTGCATTATTCGCACACAGTTTGTGTTTTGGCTGGCAGACTTCACTGCTGTCCTTTTACGATGTTTGCCCTACCTCTTGCTCACCACTGATGTGCAGGTAAAGCTAGCTTGCGCTTGTAAACTCAACACCGCCTCTGTTCAAAAAATGTATCACGATTCGTTCAACATTTCTACTGATTTGAATCGTCACGTATTTGAATCGATTTTCAACTGACTCACTGTGAATCGTTACATCCCTACAAACCACTAAAAAATATTGCCACGGCTGAAATCACAACAAACCTGACTATACAGATATGATGCAAATGTCTCAATTGCATTTAACATTCAACTTAAATACAGTGTTGGGTAAAAAAGTAATGTATTACAATCTTAATCTTAAAAAAAAAATAAGATAAAATATCAGAGCATACTTAAAAAGTAACTAAAAAACACACTTTGATACCATTTTTAAAGTGACTGCTTATGAGGTTAGATGCTTCTTTTTTCTTTTTGATACGAAAGAATTGAATCCTGTTATCAATCCAATTAAAATCTTAGAGATTTCTGTCCTTGCATTAAACGTCTGTTGTTCAAACACTTGACACTTCTAAGCATTCTAAAATATTTCAATATCAATAAATCCATATGAATCAAGCTGTTTATAATTGGTCACTTTATATGATGATTTTATTCACATACAGAAATTGATCAGTAAACATTAACCAGGCCTGCTTGATACACAAGAATGAATCTCATCGCTGCTTGCAGATGCTCAAAAGAAGTTCAAAAGACTTCATTGGTTCTCACATATCAAGACAGCATGCTTGAGTTTGACTTCTGTAAACATCTAATCAGAGTTTTTATGAGATTAAAAGTCTAAATTAAATCTGTTCATCATATGAAGTGATCATGTCTCTTCAAAAGACTTGCATTCAACTGCTTGATTTGGATTTGCATTCATACATTTTTTATTTCTTTATGAATTTTGAGATTTGCATGAGATTTTTGATTGAATAGATTTTTTTTAATGGTGGGACAGAAATCTCTCAGGTTGGAATAAAAGCATTTTGATTTCTAAACAATATACAGTAAGGGTGAGTAAATGATGACAATATTTTCATTTTGATATGAACTCTACAGTTTTTTGTCTTGTTTTATATACACAATACAATTACAATAGGTTATACTTTCGGGTTTTGTTTACTTTTGCATTCAAATGAAATAGTTATAATATCTCAATTAAAATATGCATTCAAATACTCAGTCAGGTCAAGTGTTGCCAGTGATTTTCTCTTGAGTTCTTAGGTTGTTAAGTCTATTTTGTCAACGTAAGTAAATTGCTTCAGCTTTTTGCATTGTCAAATGAACTTTCCCATGCACTGACAGAGGAGGAGGATATTTTATTTTTTACCATAGCACTAAGATCCATGTGGTTTTGTGTGATCAAACACTATAGTTCTCAGTGAGAACGTGACTGTGCTGGATGAACTTGTTCTTGCTCATCTATTTCACTGCACCATATTGGTGTTCGGACTTTGACTGCTTGAATAAAAGTCCAATTCTACCCCAAACTCCGCTCTACTTGACCCTTGAGGGTCTGGTCATTTGCCCAGCAGTAGTGCACTGATCCAGTGGCCTGTGATTAAAAAAAAGCATCGGTTTGGACTGTGTAATTAAGATATAAGAGATACCAAATGGATTTCACACTGACTCATTGTGGCCTTCACCAGAGTTTAGATAATAAGAATGTAAACACAGTGATGTGTGTGTGGGTGTGGTTATGTGTGTATAACTGTGAATGACTAAGAAGGACCAAGAGAGTTGATGTTTAAAAGTCAAAGTGCTCCATACTTGTTCGCTGTATAAGTTAGAACTATAGCAATTGCTGTTAAATAGGTAACAATTATATGCCTTAAAAGCTATATGTGTGAGTGTTATTTTTTTACATGTGTAAAACATCTTCATTTACACATAAAAGAACTTGCATAGATTGCAATATGAAGTAAAGTCCAGTAGTCACTTTCAGTGTCTGTTAGCCCAGGTGATGGCCTGTACACTGTAAAGTAAAGAGATGACTCTGCTGTTGTGAATGGGCTAATAGCAATTGAAAATACGTCAGATTAAATGATTTTAAATCAATGCAAAAGACTGATCATTGCTTTGTTTGAATGATAATGACTTCTTATTAAATATTTCACAAACAAATTGACATATTTGCTCAATATTGTGTCGTAGTAAATCTTATCTGTGTAGGTAAGGCCCTATGTGCAGTGAATGGGAACTTGTCAAAAACCATATACTGCATACATTAGATTACATTACATTATTGGGCCCTGAGCATGCATCAATGCCACCACCATATTTGTCCAGTGTTCCCAGGACAATTCAGCACAAGTCATTTAGTCAAAACCAAAGCCAGTGTGAAGATGCTGGACTTTTGCACTGCATATGGATGTAGTAACGAGAAAACAACGCATATAGACAGAACATTTCATAGGTAAGATTTTGTTTGTTTTTTGCTATTTTGTGTTATGAACTTTTGTGCTAAATAGTGTTGTTGATGATGATACGGTCACTTACGACATTGACCATAAGTAGCACCAACTCACACAAAATACTAGGTTTATTTGGTTTAATGAAATCAGCAAAATGTAAATGAAATATGACAAGATGCTGCAGTGCTAGAAACTTTATTATTTTTTATTATTTTTTATTTATTATTTATTTTATTTATTATTAATATAGCCTGTATTAATGTTGGCTAAGTGAATGTAATTTTTTATAACTAAGTTATAAGGGTGCCCGATAACATAACAGTGTCTACGCCTCAATGTGCATACTTTCTGCCCTAAATTATTGAAAAATAAACATTTCATATATAATTTTGATCAGAAACGTGGACATGCACATTAGACTCAGTAATACCAATGGTTCACAGGAATCGTTCATTATGGAAATTCCCTCACAAATGAATTGATCTCTCCGTTAGAATTAGATGTGAAAGGTGGTGTTTCTGGACACAGATTAGATCTAATTAAACAGGAAGGAAGAATAATACATTTGCATGCACACAAACAGACGCACCTTGTAGGCAATGCCTGTGTGATCCATCGATGTAAAAAAGTGATGTGTTATTTAAAGAGGTGTAAAAAAAATATTAAAAAATTTTGCGTACTGACCACCGGGACAGCTCCACATGATATACATTTGTATATCTATATCAATGGCTCCAGATGGCCACTCCGCCACTGCATCTTGGTCCCACATTTATTTCAAAGGAGTGCTACCCTGTGCCAAAATGGCAGCTCTGTTGATGCATTCTTTCCAATAGACAACAATAGCATAGGCCAGTGTTCCCCAACCCTGTTTGTGAAGGCACAACAACAATACACATTTTCAACCTCTCCCAAATCACACACCTGAATCAACTTATAACAACATTAAAAGAGATCCAAAACCTGAAACTACTGGCTCAGATAAGGGAGACACCCAAAATATGTACTGTTGGTGTGCCTTCAGTAACAGTGTTGGGAAACACTTAGGCATAGGCGATATCTACATCTAATGTATATATCTATAGTAAAAAAAAATAAAAATAAAAAAAAACAATGTATAATAGTCTGTTGGTTATAGGATTTATTCACTTTGGTTTACAAGAGGGATAATTATAACAATCAGTCTTCCGTACAATTTTGCTTCAAAAGAACTCAAATCACAGGTAGCATATGTAACAAAGGAATACATCCTTACGTTATGTAATCATCCATTTGTGAAAACGAACAAAAACTTTTTTATTATTATAAACATTATTAAATATACATTTTAAAAGTTTTTATTTGCCTAATACTTTTTTTGCCAAAATTTTCATGAACCTAATAACATCTGACTACAGAAAACTTGTCTAAAGACTGTGCAAGGCAAATGGTTATTCGTGCTCAAATACCCAACTACTTTACTGCGCTATTCGTGTAATTTAAGGCTTACTCCCTTACTCCGGCCGAGAGAGGTGGGATATGTAAATTATCATTTTCTGTTTTCAACAGTTGCCGTTTATTATTTTTTGTGAAAAGTTTCCTAATTAATAGTCCTATTCGAGTCTTTTCTGGACATGCTTGATTTTATGGCGACCCTTAGTTAGATGTTGGGTCACCTAGTCCTAAATCTGCTCTGTAGTAATAAACCTGACCGCAAACTGAAATAGTTTGTTTCTCGGTCTTTGCCTCGTCAAATAGGAACTTGTTTGTCTTTGTGGTTCGCAGTGTCGCAAGAGCGGATTTGTTAAAGAAACTGATAGTGTAAAGTGCGTGAGAGGAGGAAAGGGTTACTGTTTTCTGGCTCTCTTAAACAAACGACCTCCGGATCGAAATCTTGTCTTGAGGCAGCTGTCTCTACCAAGAGATCGGTTTGTCACACGAATAGGTACAGTGTTGGTTTAGCCAACCTGTTTCGCCTTAGGCTGTATTATGATGTGATGAAAATGTAAATTAATACTGATTAGGTTGAGATTATGACACGTTATACCCGTATTGTGTATTTTGGAGGCTAATTATATTGTTTGGAAGTGGATTTATAATGTGGACTCGATCTACACGCATGTTTCTCCTCGCTGTATTTGCTGCGGTTAAAGTTCAGTCTGCCCGAGAAGAAGCTGAACTGTGTCCTCGACAAGGTAATTCACCTTTTCATTTCAAAACACAACTGAAAATTATTGTTGAATTTGTGCAAATAATCCCCCAGTTATTCTTTTCCTGTATTATAATATACATGTCCTGGTTTAGATTTCCAGAGTGATTCATCTCTGACTCACTGTTATGGTTATTTATGCGCGTTTTGTGGTGAAGTGAAGACGCTGATATCAATAAATATTGTCTCAGAATTTTAATTAAAAATGTAGTTTATTCACATTTGAACTGTTAGTGTGAGCTATGAGAAACAGATAAATAAATCTATTAAGCCCACCTGAGAACAAAAAAAAGTAATAATAATAATAATAATAATAATATTAATGATGATAATAATAATTTAGATGTTACTTAAGACATTTTTATACTCCAGAAATTACATTTATTAAGTATTTTTATTAGCACAATTTACCCTGGCATAAACATGTATTGTTCCTCCTTTCAGTCTTAACATGTTAAAACAGTTATAATAACTTATAAACATTTATTGAAAAAACATTTTATTTTGTATTAAAAGCAGGCTGGAGTTGTGATGCTTAGAAAAAGAATTCACCTTAAAGATGTTACATCTTATTGTGCATACATTACAATATATTTTTTTAATAATGCAAAAACATATAAATATAAATAAATATAATATAGAAATAAACTTGATTTATGTGTGTCTAACAATTTTAATTTTAAAAAGTCTTTATAGCTAAAGAAATGCTGTTTTACGTTGTATAATGGGGGGAAATCGTAGAAATGAACATTTAAAGGAGGATTTTGATGGTAGTGTTATAGTTTTAGCAACAATATTACAGCAATATGCTTAAGCAAGACATAATTGTTTCAAAGTATGATTAATATGGATTCAAATAGATTTACCACTTTTCGTTTTACTAAATTTACATTCATGTCATCCATTGGAATATTACTTAAAATGACAAAAAGAAAGAGTGATTGTGGTGAAGAATCTGGAGGATTTAAAATAAAGGAAGTGAAAGCAAGAGTATTTATTTGTTGCATAATTTTGTTCCATTTTTAACCAACGCAGTGAACTTTGGGTAAAATGTACAGTATTTAGTTCCCAATGATGGACTGTTATGAACTCTGACTGTATAGAAGCCAGTACATTAGACATCCTGTATGGGATTTTTAATGTGATTAATGAAGCACAGTATTTTCTTCATCAAATGTTCATCAGATGCTCCTTCTGGAGTTTTGGTCTTGAATTTGGGAAGTAATGTTGTCCTTGGCTGCAGAGGTGACGTTACAGTGGACAATGTGCCATTGGCTTCAGCCAGAGTCATGAATAAAAAATACACAAACAAGCAGAAAGAAGACATCACTGCCAGCTGGACGTCTCAGAGACATGAACATCCTTCTACACAATTAACTAGTATGAAGGGTGATGCACCAACTGCAACATACCAAAATATTGACTCTGCTATATACTCAAAAACTAAAGTGGGCACAACCGTCACCGATAAACCATCTATAACCACCAGAAAGGAGCAGAGCACTTCTCGGCGTGTTTTGCGTGCTGTCAGTCAAACACCTGGAGAGGAAAAAGAGACGTTTGGTATCACACAGTGGAGCGATTTTGATGAAGATGATTATGAGGACTATGATTATGAAGAGGAGCGATCCAGGGTGACACGGGGAATCAAAAAACAAACACGCTGGACTTTAAATGGACGACAGGTGCGTGCCGGAGTGGAACGGGGAGGCATTTTGAGACGGCCACATCTCAGCTGGGCAGATGCTGGAAATTACAGCTGCTACAGAGGAGAGAGACTCATTTCCACATTCAGAATCAGTGTAGGGGGTGAGGACTTTTGCACACAGACATTTTCGCAATTGATTTGCATATATAAAACACTCCCGAATTTCACATTATTATGATTTTTTTTTCTCACAGCGCCCCCCAAGAGTCCAGCTGTCTTTTGTAACATAAAGTCTCATACTAGTAAGGTCCGCTGTGATTGGACGTCCAAACAACCGGTAATTCCACGGCCAGTGTGTTACCTTCTTCTTAATAGAAGGTGAGTGTGTTTAGTGAATGTCTATCTTTTTATACTGTATGTATCTTGCAGTTCAGACTCTTTTTTTGTCAGAAAATTGACATTCTGGTTGATATTCTGATAAAGTATATTGTTTGTTGCAATTCCAAGTTTACATTACACAATTTTTTAAAAATCAGATATGAGTTTTCATGAGCATTTTGAACATTTTAAAGGATAGCCAATGCCTTAAAGGGAAAGTTCTCCCAAAACAAAAATTCTGACATCGTTTATTGAAATCATTTATTTTGTTTTGTTTATTTTATTTTTGTTGAAACCTTCAATCATTTTCTTCCATAGTTTTTGTTATTCCTATTATGAATGTCAATGGTTTAATACATAAACAAGGGACTAAAAGAAAATAATAAAAAGAGTATGTCTAAATATGTCAAGTATAGAAAAATACACTCACTGGCCACTTTATTATGTCCAACCGCTCGTTTACGCAAATTTCTAATCAGCCAATCACATGGCAGCAACTCAATGCATTTAGTAATGTAGACATGGTCAAGACGGGGAAGTAAGGGGATTTAAGTGATTTTGAACATGGCATGGTTGTTGGTGCCGGGTGAGCTGATCTGAGTATTTCAGAAGCTGCTGATCCACTGGAATTGTCACACACAACCATCTCTAGGGTTTACAGAGAATGGTCTGAAAAAGAGAAAATATCCAGTAAGGGGCAGTTTTGTGGGCGTAAATGCCTTGTTGATGTCAGGGGAGAATGGCCAGACTGGTTCGAGCTGATAGAAAGGCAACAGTAGCTCAAATAACCACTTGTTACAACCGAGGTATGCAGAAGAGCATCTCTGAATGCACAACCTTCGAACGTCCAACCTTAAGGCAGATGGACTACAGCAGCAGAAGACCACACCAAGTGCCACTCCTGTCAGCTAAGAACAGGAAACTGAGGCTACAATTCACACAGGCTCAGCAAAAATGAACATTAGAAGATTGGAAAAACGTTGCCTGATCTGATGAGTCTCGATTTCTGCTTCGACATTCAGATGGTAGAGTCAGAATTTGGCCTCAACAACATGAAAGCATGAATCCATCCGGCCTTGTATCAACGGTTCAGGCTGATGGTGGTGGTGTAATGGTGTGGGGGATATTTTCTTGCCACACTTTGGGCCCATTAGTACCAATTGAACATCGTGTCAATGCCACAGCCTACCTGAGTATTGGTGCTGACCATGTCCATCCCTTTATGACTACAGTATACCCATCTTCTGATGGCTACTTCCAGCAGGATAACGCACCATGTCATAAAGCCTGAATCATCTCAGACTGGTTCTTGAACATGGCAATGAGTTCACTGTACTTAAATGGCCTCCACAGTCACCAGAACTCAACCCATTAGAGCACCTTTGGGATGTGGTGGAACAGGAGATTCACAACATGGATGTGCAGCCAACAAATCTGCAGCAACTGATGCTGTCACGTGAATATGGACTAAAATCTCTGAGGAATATTTCCAACACCTTGTTGAATCCACACCACGAAGGATAAGGGCAGTTCTGAATGCAAAAGTGGCATACTGTTTTTGTCCATGTACTCTGACCATATATAATGACACAAAAATAGACCGCTTTTTTTTATTCTCTTTACGATACTTGTCTCTTTTTTACATCGTTTTCTGTCCCTTCACAGATTTTTAGAAAACACCCTTCGTGTGAACTGTTCTTTCTCTCGGTCCCGCTGTTGGTGTGCTTTCTTTGTGAAAGAGGATCACCTTAGGGCTCTCCATAGGGCACAACTATGTGTGTCTAACATAGCAGGTAGTGCCATGAGCCCTATACTCAACTTTTACCCACAGGACACCAGTAAGTGCTTGTGTCTTTCTTTCACTTACACTTTAAGAAGCCCACCACTGATTTGATTGAAAAAATAAAAATCTCTTCATTTCTCTTTGTAGTAAGGCCAGACCCACCAAGCAGAGTGCTGGTGAGTGCAGTTGAGGGCCTGAAGCATATGCTTAAAGTATCCTGGTCTTATCCCAGTTCCTGGAAGAGTACTTTTTATATCCTGCAGTTCCATCTGAGATACCGGCCACAACTTGCAGAGCGGGTAAAGTAAAGTAGGAGGGCTTGCATAAATGGATAAATAAATCATTCATTTAAATGTAATGGCACAATGACCTAGACCCAATCCCAATTCTGTTTTATATCCCTACCCCTATACTTACACTTTTCTTTTGGCAATTAAAACAGGTGTGAAGGCGTTTGGATGAAAATGGCCTGAAAATCTTTGTTTAAAAGGCTGTTCCCCTTCCCCTTACGCCTCCAACCAAAAAAAAAAAGAATCGAGACACCCATACCTTTCCATTTTGCAGGAAGTAAAAGGGCTAAAGAGTAGAAATGTGATCGGTCCTCACTGATTTATGCATGTTTGTATGTATTTTTAGTACCAGTTCGGGAAGATATGTGACAAGATGGAGAGACATCTGTCCTGGATGATTTATGATGCTCTACCAGACACTGTGTATGAAGTGCAGCTTAAGGCCAAAGATGAGTTTGATGGCATCTGGAGTGACTGGACAGAACCTGTGTTTGCAGTCACTTGGTCAGGTAACAAAATGTCTGTCTGTCTATCTGTCTCTAGAGTTGTCAACCACTTTAATTGGAACACATTGCTAGTACTGGATTAGACCCCTTTTGTCTTCAGAACTGTCTTAATTTTTAATGGCACACATTTGACAAAGTTCTCGAAATATTGCTCAAAAATCGATGTGATCCATCCATTCTGACTTGATAGCATCAAACAGTTGCATGATGGATAACTGCTGTTCCAGCACACCTCAGAGGTGCTCTGTTGGATTAAGGTTTGGTGGTTGAGGCCATTTAAGCTTCATGAACTCACTTTCATTTTTAAGAAACCAGTTTGAGATAATTTGAGTATTGTGACATTGCATGTTATCTGGCCATAACAATATGGGTTTACTGTGGTCATGTGGCTGGACAGGGTCAGCAACAATACTCGGATACAGTCGGCTTAGTGTTCCAAGGGTTTCGAAGTGTATCTTGAAAAGATCCCCCACACAATTTTACCATCACCAGTTTCCAGAGTTATTCAATCTTTTCCTCAATTTTTATGCCAAATTCTGTCCCTACCAAAAAACATGGACGCATTATTCATGAACTTTCACTTTGGACGTAGCAAGTGATAATATTACTGCACTTGGGTGTCTGTTTACATGGTGGATCGTTTTGTCCTACAAATTGTTATGTACAACCCCAAATCAAAAAAACCTGGGACAGTATGGAAAACGCAAATAAAAAAGAAAGTGATTATTTCCAAATTTACTTTGGCATGTACTACATTGCAGACGATATGAACACAAAATATTTAATGTTTTGTCTGGCCAACTCCATTTTATTTGTAAATATACATCCTTTCCTGTTATTCAAACCTACAAAACATTCCAGAAACAGTTGGGACAGGAGCAGTTCAGGGTTAGTAATCAGGTGATTTGTAATTATGATTTGGTACAAAAGCAACATCCAAGAAAGGTCTAGCCATTGATGAGCAAAGATGAGCCAAAGATCACCAGTTTGCCAAGAAATACGTGAGAAAATAATAGAAATGTTTAAAAACAATGTTCTTTAAAGAAAGGAACAAAGATAGGAAGACATTTGGATATTTCACCTTCAACGGTGCATAACATAATTAAAAGAGTCAAGGAATCTGGAGAATTCTGTGTGTAAAGGACGCAAGCCTAATCTGAACAACATTGACCTCTGATCCCTCAGACGGCACTACGTCAAGAATCATCATTCATCTATAAGCAATATTACCACATGGGCTAAGGACTACTTTGGCAAACCTTTGTCAAGTAGCACAATATGTACAGAATAAATCTGTGTACTGTGCCAAAAGGAAGCCCTATTTTAACAGTGTCCAGAAGCGCAGTCGACTTCTCTGGGCTCAGTGCCTGTCATGGTATAGTGTTGTGTCAGTGCCCTTGGCAAAGGTAACTTGCACTTCTGTGGCAAAGGTAACTTGCACTTCTGTGATGGCCCCATTATAATGAAAAGTAGATAGATATTTTGAAGCACAATATGTTCTTTTTCAACAAGACAATGCAAAACAACATTCTGCACACATTACAAATGCAGAGGAAGAGGATACAGGTACTTAACTGGCCTGCCTGCAGTCCCGACCTGTCTTCAATAGGTAATGTGTAGCACATTTTGAAGCGCAAAATGCAACAATGAAGACTCCATACAGTTGCCCACCTTAAGACTTGTTTGCAGGAAGAAAGGGACAAAATTACACCTGAAACATTTGATCACTTGGTGTCTTCACTCCCTAAATGTCTTTTAAGTATTGTGAAAAGGATTTAAATGTGAAGTGTTAAATGCTTCCTTTTACTTTTTTTGAAATTTAAAAAAAAATAAAAAATAAATCATGAGGAACAGGAGATAAAGTGGGGGAGATGAACATTAACATACTCTCCTCAGGCCATGACTCAACAATAGCAAATATATTGTATATTGACATTAGTGATGGGTCGTTCTTGAACGATTCGTTCATTTTGAACAAATCTTCAATATGACTTGGGAACTACGAGTCCTCTCAGGGAGTGATTCGTTCATTTGTGCAGGTGGTATCGTTCATTTCAAGTCTTTTGAGTCGTTCATCGCGGAAAGGCAGAAGCCAATCATATGTGTTTAGAGCCGGAAAGAGAACTGATCCGTTCACCTCTCAAGTCCTCTATCGGGTTTGAGTCATTCGTTCCTAATGGGCCAAGCGTATACATTTAGAGCCGGAAAGAGATTTGATCCATTCACCTCTCTAGTCCTCGGGTTTGAGTCATTCTATCACGTGATGAACGAACGACTCAAGAACTAGAAGACTCGAAAGGTGAACTAATCATCATGGCTCCTATCGGCTCAGACTGTGTACATTGATTAAGATTATATGTGACTGTCAATGTAACGTGAACGAACCACTGACATTTGAGGACATAAAGAGATGAACTGAGAAAAGAGACAAAAATACCTTCATAGACAAAAGAGCAGGTAAACATTGAATTATTATTTTCTTCTTATAGTATTCTATTTAGGACTTATTTGTCATGTGATCAACCTTTTTGGGCTCGTTGTAGATGTGTTTGGAAGCAATTCGTAACGTTTTAATAATATTTTGGCAAATTGAACCAAATGAACGAAATGACTCGAAAAAAGATTCGTTCATCTCGATGAACGAGACTCAAAGATCCGAGTCAGTAAAATGATCCGAACTTCCCATCACTAATTGACATGCAATCAATCAATGTGTCTGTTGATTTAATCACTACAATGCTTAAGTTATAAACTGTCAAATGACACCAAACATGACAATGTTATATGAAGGAAGATCACAAGCAGATTAACTGTGTATAGTGAAAAGCACATGGTTACTGTAAGCAAATGGCAGAGATGTGTATTAGAGCTGTGATGAACTCTGCCACGCCAGGAGGACCCCTCCCATGCTTGGAATGTCTCAGTAGTCCTTCATTAGCATAGAAGGAATAGCATATAATATTTTCTCAGCTTAAATCTAAACAACAGGTTATGGTAGCAACTAATGGTAGATCTTCTTTTTCCCCTGTTTCTTTGTAGCTCCTGAGACGACTACTGCCACTGAGTCCATTACTTTTGTGAGTTCATTCACCAGTATCATGCACTGTAATGCACTTACTACACACACTTTTACATATTATGATTATCTTTTCTATCATTGCCACTCAGGAACCAAATGAGGGGATTTACGAAGGATCAGGAGGATCTGGAGAAGAGCCTGGTGTAGGTGAGCTTGAGAAAACAAAAAAGCATACCATGTCTCATTGTTCTCATTGTTAGGAAGTTAATGTGGTACCTGGAAATTCCAAACAGGAAATGGTCAACATAACACAGAGTTAAACAATGTGCAGTAATTTCCAAATGTTTCAGCCTTCTGTGACATTTGCCCTCTGTCCTCATTCTCTCTTTCTCATTTCAGTCTCAGTGGTAGTAGCTGGAGATGCTGATACCGAATTTGCTACAGTCTGGCTGTATGTGCCTTGCGCTTTTGGGCTGTGTTTTTTTGTAATCATCGTGCTTACTGTCTATTTTCTCAGGTAAAACTGTTTTTATATACTTTATTTGCCATCTTTTAATATCCATTTAGCCTTTTTAAGTGATGTTAAGAAATGTTTCAAAACTATCTTCACTTCCAAAGATGAATGGCTGGCTATTTTTCATTTATTTTGACATTTTTAATAAGTGGAAAACTAAAATAATTATTTTCATTCCATCTGATCTCACAATCTCCCCAAATTTGGACTCGTTTTAAATGAAACCATGGGTTGAAATATTTGGATTTGTTTTTAATGTTGTCAGAACCTGCTTTTTCCCTTTCTTTTGAAGACTTTGAAAAGGTTATACATGTTTTTATCTCATCTAGGTTGGATTATTGCAACGCACTTTATAGGACTAGATAGACAGCTCTTTTCCAGTCTCCTGACTGGGACAAAAGAAAGAGAGAGCATATTACTCCATTTCTACACATGCTGCCTGTTTGTTTTAGAGTTGTTAGTACTTAGCAAAAACTACTCCTGTGTATCTCAGTAAGCTACTGTATTTGGTTCAGCCTGCCAGATACCTTCTGTCCTCTAATCAGGATATGCTGTGAATCCCCAGGTAAAAATGTACCCACTAAACACAACTGTGTTCAAATAAAGTCTTTTAGATGTTTCTTTTGGACAATTAGACGTTGAACTACATCCCATAAGGGTGCAGAGTGAAAGTTTTTATGACATCCTTTTTGGAGTTACAGGTTAGGTAAACACAGCCTTAGATGAAATCAACTAAAACATTATATCTCTCAAAATCTCAGCAGAGGATCAATCAACAACTTAACAGCATCAGCAGCTTCACTTACAACTAACCTGCTTGACTTTATTACTGTCAGATGTCTTCAAATGTCCCCCATCACATTTATTAAGAATGAAAAGCTTTAGCATGGCTGCTTTACTTGAGCTCACTGTTTTAAGGATAGCTAAACTATGTGACTAATGCTATAGCAAGAAAACCCAGAAGCAATTTGTTAATGCTGCTGGGTTATTTAAAAGCTTGATTTGCTGATTTCATTTAGTCAGTGACTTGTAATGTTGTATAGTAATGGCAGCGTGGTGTTAATTACACTGATAACTCATTTAGAGCCAGCAGTGCACTGGTCAGGTTTTAAAAGCACAGTGAACATTTGAGGCACTAAAAATATACATCAAGAATCAGTGTATGCATTTCAATGATGGTGAAACATTCCCATACAGTAATAGATAAGTGTTGTATGATTCTCACAGCATGCACTGCAGCACAAAATATGTCACCATCATTGATGTCTCTTTATTTGTTATTCAAGGTGTTTTTAAAACCTGACCTATGCACTGCTGGCTTTCAATATGCTGAGCCACATGATTTCTACTAACAGCTCAGTGAGATCAGCACCATGTTATCACTGACTCTAAGTTATGTTATCACTTAGTCACTGACAAACCAGTGAATCAAACTCTTTAAAGAAAATGCAACAATCACTTTTGTCCTGCAGTATGTTTTGACATAACACATTGCTTCAACAAACAAAGATAACATTGCATGAAACCAGGGGCGTAGCAACCGGGGGGGATGGGGGGGATACGTTCCCCCCCACTTTTATAGACAGACCATTTAGAAACAGGTGATTAATAATTATATGAATGTATGATCTCATACAGCCTTCTCCCCCACTTTTAAAATGCCCGCTACGCCCCTGCATGAAACACCCCAAGTAAAGCAAATACTCTTCACTGTCGTGGTGACTTATTTTCAATAAAACATTTAAAACTTTAAGATCTCAATAATTGTGACTAATAACTTGGGTAGACGTCTAACAGTGATAAAATCAAACTGATTAATTATAAGAGAAGCTGCTGATGCTTTCATTCTGCACCCTTAGGGGACGTCATTTCAGCGACTAATTTTTTAAAAAAGAAACGTCTAAAATACGTAATTTGAACATAATTGTCTGTAGGGGAGATCATGCTTTCTGTATTGTGGCCCCCAGACTTTAGACTGCCTTACCACCATCAATAACACTTGCGCCATCCAACAATAAATTTAAAATGACATTTTTTGTGTCTTGAAAGGCGTTCAGCTGTGAGGAGGAGTGACTCTTACTTAACGTGTTTGTTGTTATCTGTTTTGTTTACATGTTGGAAAGTTCATTGGTCAGCGAAAGTTGTTAAAAATCGTGCTGTACACATAAAATTGTCATCAAAGCAGCAAATGTACTTTTTGAAAATGAAAACATTGCAGAAAACATTTGCAAATAAAACATTTACATCACATGTGTTAAAGAGGATAAAAATGATCACTTCCTGGTACACTAATGTGATGATTAATTAAAATGATCATTTCTGCAAGCTAGGCGGCATAGTGGCGCAGTGGGTAGCGATGTCACCTCACAGCAAGAAGGTTGCTGGTTTGAGCCTTGGCTGGGTCAGTTGGCATTTCTGTGTGGAGTTTGCATGTTCTCCCCATGTTCGCATTGGTTTCTTCCGGGTGCTCTGATTTCCCCCACAGTCCAAAGACATGCGCTATAGATGAATTGGGTAGGCTAAATTGTTTGTGGTGTATGAATGTGAATGAGTGTGTATGGGTGTTTCCAAGTGATGGGTTGCAGCTGAAAGGGCATCTGCTGTGTAAAACATATGCTGGATAAGTTGGCGGTTCATTCCACTGTGGAGACCCCAGATTAATAAAGGGACTAAGCCGACAAGAAAATGAATGAATGAATTTCTGCAAGCTAAGAAACCACTTAAGTAAATAAGTTGGACCTTAGAGAAACAAACAAAACACACAGTAACAAACAACTGAGCTTTCGTTCAGGTGTTTGCAAATCTATTAAAACAGCCTTTAAGATGATGTGAGAAGATAATGGTTCCCTGGTTGGTCACATCTTCTGTTAAGGCAAAATCACACCAATTGTTTGATGGAAATCAAGAAATCTATTCATTCATTCATTCATTCAATCCTTTTCCTTCGTCTTAGTCACTTTATTCATCAGGGTTTCCCACAGCTGAATGGACCGCCAACTTATCCAACATATGTTTTACACAGCGGATGCCCTTCTAGTTTAAACCCAGTACTGGGAAACATCCATACACACTCATTCACACATACACTACGGCCAATTTAGTTCATTCAATTTACCTTTAGCACAAGTCTTTGGACTGTAGGGGAAACTGGAACACCCGGAGGAAACCCACGCAAACATGAGGAGAACTGAGCCACCGTGTATTTTAAAAGCAGTTTTTGTGCATATTTTCTTTTTTATTGGAGTAAAAACTCAATTGAGCACATAGGTTTGTGTATTATATTATATAAATATAATATATGCACATCTTGGTGTTTTTGTTAACCATTTTTAAAAATAAAAACACAACACACACATAAACATAGTGTTTCTCTATTCAGATTTCTTAATTTTTGTTCTGTTTTTGTGTTTTATTAGGAACAGGACTCATTTGATTACTAGAATAGGAAAACAGGCTTTGCCGTTTACTTCCCTTCTTCATTCCTCTCAGCCTCTTCCTGCTCCTGCTGCCTCTGAACAGCTTCCAGAAGAGGGGAAGTCACTTATGTCTACTCCCAAACACAACCAGCAACAGGTCCTTCCTCTTCAGCCAGAGGAGCAGGAGGCCATTCATCTGCATAACATTGATTATTTCCTGTCTCCAGGAGCCGAAGGTGTGCCATTGACGATAAACAGAAATGAATAAACAAATGAAACCCCGCAGTGGGTCACACACTGTTTTCATGTGATATAGACAGCATTATTATGTTGAAAAGTAAATGTGGAGTGTCTCCTACGTTCGGTCTTTATGTTACAGATTTTTATTAGCTACAGACTTCTATCAAAACCATTTGCAATTAAGGATTTTTAAAACAACCTTTCTACAGACAACTTTTAAAAAATATGTCTTTAGACAACCTGCCATTTGTTGACCATGGCAGTCTCTCATGTGAAGCTAAAGCACTTTTTTAATAAATAGTTTTGAATAAAAACTTGTTAACACCAAATTTGATAGCTTTGATCAGTGTTTCCCAACCCTGTTCCTGAAGGCACACCAACAGTACACGATTTCAACCTCTCCCTAATCAAACACACCTGAATCAACTTATCATAACACCAGAAGAGACTCCAACACCAGAAGTTAATGGGTCAGAAAAGGGAGACATCCAAAATATGTACTGTTGGTGTGCCTCCAGGAACAGGGTTGGGAAACACTGGCTTAGATGACTGGTTTTAAATTACAAGTTAAAGAAATACACATTTTTTATAAACTTTGACAGCCAGTCTGAAAGATCACTGTAAAGATCTTGAGCATTTCAAGTCGTAGATGTAAAAATTGCAGTTTGCGCTTATAATAAACAGAATATTATCATGGTTTGGTGTTAAACAAATACTGTTATCGTTATAGCTCTTGATTTAACATTGATAAGTGAAAATTTCTTCACAGTTTACTCACATGCAAGCTAACAGCTATTAGCATCCAGAGTAAGAACAACACAAAATACAATGGATGTCAATGACTGCTGTTTTCCAATATTCTACAGTAAAATGAAAGTTAACCAGGTTTAATCTCTTCAAGACTGTTTGCTAAATGTTTTGTTCGTTGGAAGATGATCTTTCATTCAACATTAGTTATTTTGACTTGCTGACTTACTGTTGAAGTCAGAATTATTAGCCCCCTTTGAATTTTTTTTCTTTTTTTAAATATTTCCCAAATGATGTTTAACAGAGCAAGGAAATTTTCACAGTATGTCTGATAATATTTTTTCTTCTGGAGAAAGTCTTATTTGCTTTATTTCGGCTCGAATAAAAGCAGTTTTTAATTTTTTAAGAATCATTTTAAGGTCTTAATTATTAGCCCCTTTAAGCTATCATTTTTTTCGATAATCTACATAACAAACCATAGTTATACAATAACTTGCCTAATTACCCTAACCTGCCTAGTTAACCTAACTAACCCAGTTAAGCCTTTAAATGTCACTTTAAGCTGTATAGAAGTGTCTTGAAAAATATCTAGTCAAATATTATTTACTGTCATCATGGCAAAGATAAAATAAATCAGTTATTAGAAATGAGATATTAAAACTATTATGTTTAGAAATGTGTTGAAAAAAAATCTCTGTTAAACAGAAATTGGGGGAAAAAAATAAACAGGGGGGCTAATAATTCTGACTTCAACTGTATGTTGACTGTTATTCTGTTTAAATGTGTGTAGTTTGACCTGTAAAGGTGTTTTGGTCTCACAATCATTTTAACAGTTTATGAAAATGTATGCATTGAGATTGTAAAATTGTATATATATTCACTCAGAAAAAGCTTTTTTTTCCCAAACTAAAATCATGTTACCATTTTTTACCATTTTGTTTTGACTTTGTACTATTAAAAATGTGAATTACAAAGGGAAAGTTCAGCCATTATTACATATCTGGCATTGTTTACTCACCTTCCCCTTGTTCCAAACCTATTTGAGTTTTCTCTGTCTTTTTTATTCAAAAGAATATACTTTGAGAAATGTTGGAAAGTTGTAGCTAATACTATACTGTATAGTATATTTTTCCTACTGTGGAGGCTAGTGTCTACCTGTTACCAACATGGAGGGGGAAGGGTTAGAAATATTTATAAATATTTGGTTGAACTGTCCCTTTTTTAATTAATGAATAAGTACTGGGTTTTATTCTTTCTTTGAGTAACATGTTAGAAATAAACTTCTGATCTGTTAGTTCATGTATTTACTAAAATGAACTAATAATGAACAATACTTGTACATCATTTATTTATCAGTTTAACATTTATTAATGCATATTAAAATCCAAATTAATTCATTAGTTATTTTAAATGAAC
This sequence comes from Danio aesculapii, assembly GCF_903798145.1. Lineage (NCBI taxonomy): Eukaryota > Metazoa > Chordata > Actinopteri > Cypriniformes > Danionidae > Danio > Danio aesculapii. The sequence continues at coordinate 33,647,526 of NC_079450.1, forward strand.
TAAGTGTTAAAATGAACTAGCATTAAACAACTTTGTTTTCATTAACTAACGTTAACAAAGAGGAATGCTGTAAAAAATGTATTGTTGTTTGTTTGTTAATGTTAAATACATTAACACTAATACCACCTTGTTGTAAAGTGTTACCCTTTTCCTGATTGAATGTATGTGTTTTTTTTCTGCTAAATGTGCTAAATCATATTTCAGTTTGTCTGTACATTGCTTTTTAAAATAGATATTGTTCCAAAGCATCTTCATGAATACTAGTGAAAAAAACCTTAAGAAGACAATGGGCAGACAAATCGCTAAGATAGTTTTGTGGGAAGTTATGTCGGGAAAATAACTGTACAAAACAATGTAAAAACATGCTGGGTTCCTCACAATTCCTTCTTGTTGTCCCAACACAAATCAAAGTTAACATAACTATGTTTTACAAATTTAAGTGGATTGAACATTAAACAATTAAGTTGTTCCCTCCCCCAAAAAATCAAAAATTGTCATGATTCAGCTCAATTTGAATATATATATAAATAATATATAATATATGTCAAATTTTTAATAAGGTTGTCATTATTTATTTTTATGTGCACACAAAGGTATTCTCATAGCTTGATAATATTCTAATTGATATGATTCCATATGAAGCATGCAGTTTTGAATTAAAAAAAAATATATATATATATATATATATAAATTCTTCAGATGCATACTGTTAAAATCATGATTTTTACACTGAGATTTTAACAGTAAATCACATTGTTATGGTCAGCAATATATGAGCATTTATATATGCACTAGTCTATCCAAGGAATTTAATTGCATGATTATTATTTTGTAATATTATATTATATTTTGATTATTGTTATTATTATTATTATTATTATTATTACATGATATTCTTATTATATTCAAGAACTCCTTCAGATTTAAACAGGACCTAACTGGAAGTGTTTTCAAATAGTTGTTACTGAATGAATAAATAAAGTGTCATACAATTATATTTAAAATTTTATTCAATTTAATTTGTGACGTTTCAAAGATATTGACTTCATTTTAGCCTGTTGGTCATAATAACAGTACATGTTGCATGCTATTAATGTTAAGTGCAAAAATATATTTCTCAGTCTTTATTTTAAAAGGCACCAATTTTACCCCATTTTCAAGATATAAGATAAGGCTTTTGTGTCTCCAGAATGCGTCTGTAAAGTTTCAGCTTAAAACAGCCATCAGATTATTTATTATACCTTTCAGAACATTGAAATTTTAGCATCTATAGAACAGACGCTTTCATTCACTGTCCAGTAGATGGAGCTAAATATTTAAGTATTTGCTGAAGATCTGTATAATTTATTCATTACACTGTAAAAATGCACACAATCAATTTGTGTTGATACAACATGAAGAAATTAAGTTAACTTATTAGTTTTTACAAATTTAAGTGGACTGAACATAAAACAAGTATGAAAGCCCCAAAACCTCGACAGTTGTGTTGTTTTAGCTCATTTTAAAGACGTAGTCTGAACAAGCAGCAAACATCATTTTATGAGTGTAGTTTTCTATTGGAATCTGCTTCAGTTTGTCATATAGTTTGGAATCTATGCAAAAATTGATACGTTTGATAATATGCCTTATTGTAGTTTATAATATAATATCATTAATTAAATATTTTTATGTCTAATTACTGCATTTCTGAGATCTTTACTGTACAAGAAACCACTGTAGATAAAAATGATTATCATCTTTATTTAAGTAAATTCTTGCTGAAACACAGTGTCAGTAAGACATCTAAACAGTCAGATTCTTTTATCCTACTGTTGTGAATTTCACTAGCCTGGCTCACGGCACCAAACTGTTGTGAAATTCTAAGAAGAGCCCAAAAAACCAGGGAGAACTTTCAGTTGTTTTCAAAGTAGAATACTTTGTATTGCTGTGGCGTCATCGAAAGAAAACTCTAAACTGTACAGCAAGCACTAGGTTCTTATACATTCTAAAATAAAGCATGCAAATGAAGTGTTGTTGTCGGCAGGGATCTCTTCAGCATGTAAGTCTGCAGAGTGGATGACAACATATTAGAAACCTGCCCAGCTACTGACCACATAAAAGGGGTTTCTTCGACCTGAAAGTTTCACTCGAACACAAAGGCAGAAAACAGTGTGCCAAATGATGTTCTGGAGACCAGTCCCGTCTGACCAGTTGACTGAAAAGAGAAAACAATAGAACTGTGAAACTGACAATTTACACTACACTCTCAGAAATTAAGGTACATGAGCTGTCACTTGGGTAGCACCTTTTCAAAAGGTACATATTTGTACTTAAAGGGTCCATATTGGTACCTCAAAACTATATATTAGTACCTATTAAGAGGAACATTTTTGTACTTTTTAGGTACTAATATGTACCCTTGAGGTATTAATTTAGACCTTTTAGGTGTTTATTTTGAGTTATTTCAAATCACTTTACAGCCTGCAAGACATCAAAATCAAATCAAAACAAACAAACAAATATAATGCAAACCTGCAAATGTATTCTTACAACTGCAATTATATAAATGAATAATAAACATGCACGCCTCACGGCTAATAATAATTCTAATAAGAATAAATCAATGGGCCATCATCAGTTATTGCTTCTTTGAATTATTATTACATGGTGCTGCTCAGTAATAAGTTCCCAACGGCCCAGATGAGGTGGCATGTATAAGGCGCCGTGTAGGATTTAAATCAAACTTCACTTATCAACACATACATAAAACACGTGCATATACACCTTTAAATTACTCGCATATACACCTACACTATTGGATGTTCAAAACAACATATATGAAACTTGCGTATGAAGGTAAATCAGTTGCAAAACTCGAGAGCTTGCAAATGTAAATGTGAGCACTTGTGATAATAATATTTGTATGTGTATGTTGAAATGTACACTCACAGCTCTGATGTGAACAGCTGAATCCCTCGATTTGCACACACACACAACAATCCACACACTTGTGTTTTGAATTGGAAGTTGCAGATTAATAGTTGTGTATTTGTAAAATGTCATTCACAAATACAAAATGACAGACACACGTGTGCACGGCAAATTTGATTGCATCTTTACTCTACAACCACAGGTCAGCACTCACAACCTCTCAGATTCGTCAGTACAACTACAAATCTCCCGCGCTCTGACTTTTGCTACACATCTCCCGCCATCTCTGTAGCAGAACTCATCTGTGCACTTGCAAATGCAGATGCGCGAGCAGCGCGGGGCGGGGGAGGGGCAGGACAGGTGTAAAGCTGTTTGATTGGCTGATGCCTAACCAATGAACAATGCCAGCAGCCAACAGGACTGAGGTGCAAAAGAATCATTTCCCACGATTATTTTATTATTTAGGGTTTATTTCAATTCTTTTCTGAAGAGATTCTTGTTAAAAATCATTAATCTGCGGAAATGTACATACCAGTAAAAGAGCAGCAAAGCCAGTTTATTGGCTAGAGCCAGCCAATGAGATGGGGCGTTTCTGTTTGTCAGGACACAGGGCAGCTCACGTTGTTGGAGGCCTCGAGCAATCAGAGGGTAAGTTATGATTTTTAATAATCATCTATGTTCAATACTGTTAGCTGAGCTAAGGACTGTGCTAGGTGCTTCTCTAGTTTGTTTTTTATATAAGAAACAGTTATGAGTTATGTAGGAGTCAGGGGCGGACTGGGACAAAAATTCAGCCCTGGCACTGTAGCCACACCAGCCCACATTACCACACCGACACAGCCCCACCCATGGACACGCACATCCACACATTATATTAGTGTACAGATGGTGAAATAATATACGCAGTGCCAAATGTAATAGATATTAAAACATTTAAATGTATGTGACTGAAACAAAAACAACCTCTTTATAAAAAATGTATACATACAGTAAAAACTTAATAAAAAAATGTTTGTCTGCTATTATATGATAGAAGTAACCTTTGAATGTGTCTCACGCACACACACACACACACACAGAGCTTTACACACAAATGGACACGCAGCACGCAGCATGTGCAAAATGTCCTGACTGTCCAAAGAATTTTGTCAGTTGTTGTGTCTGAGTGAGAAAAGAATTGATGAAATTTGAGAGATGTAATCATTAAATGTATTTTGTGCCAAAACAATGAGAATTGATCCCTAGTTCAGCCCACATAGACTTCTGTTGTGCTCACTGTGTCAAGAGTTTTGCAAAAGTGTCCTATATAGAGAAATGTGTCCTAGCGTCTGTAAAAAACTTTATTACACTTAAGTAATAACAGTAGCACAAAAGGCAATACAATATATAACAAAAAAGCAGAAATATTTGTGTGTACTAGCAGATTTGTACATTTTTAATCCTTCATGATATATAGCTTTTTTTGATATAAAGTATGCTGAAGTGTTGCTAGTGCTGCATCTCCATTTGTGTGTGTGTGTGACACACATTCACAGGCTACTCCTATCATAGGGGTTAATTTATCGTTAATTAGCCACAGTCTTAAAAAGGCTTACATGAGCTTTTATTTTGAAGTGTTTCTGGCAATCAGACAGTTTATTCTTATTTGTTTCGGGACCACACACACACACACCAACCTACATGGATACTCTGAAGTGATGTTTAGCACTTGCATGCTCAGTACTTGTTGGAAACTTTGTGGAAAAAGAATAAAGAATTCTGGATTGATTGCAGCTCGTTGCCTCTGACTGACCAGACATCTGTGGTGAACTAGCCCCCACTGACAACCCCTAACTGGTTTGTGGTTTCTGTATCAGTTTTCTGTACACAGTATTAAGAAACTGTCAGCATTTGTGTCAGGGTGTGTTTCTCTTACGACTGTATTCCTACCTCCATGACACTTGACTCTGCTGCAGCAGTCAGGCTATCTGCACTGCCACTGGGTCCAGAAACATTCTAGTTTGAATAGATGAACACAGGAGTCAGGAAAGGAAGAACATAAGCAAGCCAATGTCTGACTATTGCATAGATATACTACAATATTGCCTGTAAAGAAGTCTATGTTCCACCTACATACTGTGACATATGCATGTATTTAATGTTTTACTTTAAAGACTAGCTATGTATTTAGAGTTGACTACAAATTCCTACAGTACTATAGCTATAGCTGTTCTGTGTATACCCTAAATTCCACGTTATCTGCTTATAATGATATTTTAAAATGTATGGGAGTTCCACGCTGAGTTAACTGTTAAACACAGTGTAGGTTACTGTCAAAAACTGTCAGAAGTAGCGTGAATGACATTAAAATTAATTATTATTTATATTTTAGTATAATTAAGGGGGTCAGCCACACACCAGAAGCGCTGCTCGGCGACGCACAGCGTCGCGCCGCGCAACGCCATGCATTTCAGAATTCTAATTTCTAAACAAAAGTTTCTAAGGTACACAAGTCGGCAGCTGTCGTGTGAATATGCGCGTCTGATGTGCCATACTTTCAATTGTCATGTGCTCGCCGTGTTGCGGCGCATCCGATGTGTGACTTGCTTTATTTTCTGTTCCCTTCTTACCTCCTCTACCGCGCTACTGTCCTCCGATGCATTTACACCTCCTCTCGCGAATATTTCGGTTAATTTTATGCATTTGGCAGCATCTGATTTTAGAGCCCTTTTCTTGCTCTCTCTGACCTTTTCAGCACCGCCTTTCTTTTTTTTACGGTCCATATTTTGACATTAACGTTAGCTTGTGTTGTGTTGCATTTACTGTTTGACCATCTTGCCAGATTTTGATTACATCAGCGTAATCCACAGCCTCTGATTGGGTCGGCCCATCTCGAGACCGGCCGGCCGTCGCCGATTGGCCCAAATGCTTAACATGTATCATTATTATAATTATCAATCATCATTATTATTATTATTATTATTATTATTATTATTATTATTATTATTATTATTATTATTATTATTGTCATCAACAGCAGCATTATATTCACATCTTGCAAGAGATAAAAGCTGCCAGCATGCAAAAACAATACATATTAAAAAAAAAAAAAAAAAGAAAAAAAAAAAAACGTGACCGGCCCACATTTTAAAACTGCTCCGGCCCTTCTGGCATTTGCCAGAATTGCCAGACGGCCAGTCCGCCCCTGGTAGGAGTTGCTTTCAATCATGTTATATGGTTCTAAAAAGATACGATTCAACCCACATGAAATAAGTTGTAATAGTATTTATAGTAAATAACATTACGTTTTTGAACCATACTAACTATAGTAAACTGTATTATACTGTATATATTGCAGTATCTGCAACTTTGTTAATGAATGCAACAGCAAACTGTAGTATAAACTAGCATGAACTTTAATAAATTGAAGTATACTTCAAAAAATAATATATATATAGCTTAAATTTGATAAAATTGAAATATAGCTGGCATCAGGCATCAGATGACAGGCATCAGCCAATCAAACAGCTTTACACCTGCCCTGCCCCTCCCCCGCCCCGCGCTGCTCGCGCATCTGCATTTGCAAGTGCACAGATGAGTTCTGCTAGAGATGGCGGTGGATGTGTAGCAAAAGTCAGAGCGCGGGAGATTTGTAGTTGTACTGACGAATCTGAGAGGTTGTGAGTGCCGACCTGTGGTTGTAGAGTAAAGATGCAATCAAATTTGCCGTGCACACGTGTGTCTGTCATTTTGTATTTGTGAATGACATTTTACAAATACACAACTATTAATCTGCAACTTCCACATTTACATTTGCAAGCTCTCGAGTTTTGCAACTGATTTACCTTCATACTTGCGCATATACATATAAACTTGACGCATGCATTCACCCACATTAACACGCACATATATATAAACTCCATCCTCGCATAAACACCCACATTAACATGCACACATAAAAACTTGCTTTATGCAAACACACCGATACACACTCGCATACACATATGAACTCAATTCTCGCATAAACACCCACATTAACACGCACATACATATAAACTCGCAGCATGCAAACACACCTATACATGTGCACATACATAAACTCGATCCTTGCAAATACACCCACAACAACACGCGCATTTACACAAACTCACTGCAAGCAAACACACCTATGCTGGCATATTATATGCCCAGTGCCTAAACTAAATGCGTGTATAAACACCCAAATAACACTCGTGCAAATATACAAAATAAAATTCACAAACATGTTTATTACGAATCAGGATATTGCAAAGCTTATGAAATAGAATGCGATTAATAATAGAGGTATTAAACCTGTTAAATTATGAACATATGTTATATAAAATTATATCAAATATTAGTCTATATAAATAGACTTTATAAAATATATAAGAAATATTTTATTTTTGAACCTTTTATTTAATTAGGTAATTACATACACAAATATAAATGGACAGATAGAACCCTTTAAGGAAATTCATGTTTAAAAGCAACCAAAACTATCAACTAAACTCCTCTTTTCTATTGTAAACGTTAATGTAGCCTATGCCCTTCTTGTTTTGCTTTTTTAATTATAATTATTAAGCTTTTAATATGTTTTTACAATGTGGGTGTCATATTTGCAAGATTTTGGCATCATTTTGATTGTTAATTATTCAGCATAGCACTATATTAAACGTCTGTTCACCACATTGGTCAAGTTAACCCCCACGAACCAGCTATATATACCCTCTGGACACTCCGTTTCTTTTTAATAACTACTACATATATTTCGGCTGGCATCCAGCGTTTTGGTGCATTAGCCTGTTTATTGGAAAGAGGAAAACCCACTTAAAAAGAGCATTCCTGCCCCCTACTGGACATAAGTGTGTATCGTAACCCATGACGAATAGTGACACCAATAATAAAACAAACATAAAACTAATATTAAACAAACATATTTTATTTTAAATAATTACTTATGCAACCTTATATTTATTACACCCATGGCTTTCCAATAATTTAATTACATAATAAACCTTTAATTTTGTGGGAGCATTCCTTAGCGTTATCTTTTTATATTTTTTACAATTAGCATAATCTATTTTCATTATTAAGCAGATGTAATTCCTCGATTAATTGCATTATTTCTGTTTCCTAAGGTTCGCGATAACATAGATTGATGACAAATAATGATCTTGTTCATTTTGCTCAAAGGACTTTTAAGTTGAAATTAAACTACCTCCTTTCCAAGTGAAATAACTTCCTTTCGCACTGAGAATTTATGCATATACGCATATGAAATCACTTGCATATATGTATATACACAACTAACTGTATATATGATTGGGAATTTTATTTTGTATGTTTGCACACATCGAGTTTACATTCATTTGTGAGAGTTTTTAGTTACATATGCAATGATCGAGTTTATAGGTATATGCGAGTGTGTATAGGTGTGTGTGCATGTAGTAAATTTATATGTATATGCATGTTAATTCAATTCAATTCACCTTTATTTGTATAGCGCTTTTACAATGTAGATTGTGTCAAAGCAGCTTCACATAAAAGGTCACAGTAAATTGGAACAGTGTAGTTCAGTTTGTAGTGTTCAAGTTCAGTTCAGTTTAGCTCAGTTCAGTGTGGTTTAATAATCACTACTGAGAGTCCAAACACTGAAGAGCAAATCCAACGATGCGCAGCTCTACAGATTCCGAACCATGCAAGCCAGTGGCGACAGCGGAGAGGGGAAAAAAAAACTTCACTAATTGGCGAAAGTGAAGAAAAAAAACCTTAAGAGAAACCAGGCTCAGTTGGGCACGACCATTTTAATTTCTCCACTGGCTAAACGTCTTGTGCAGAGCTGCAGTCTCAGCGGTGGAGGCTGGAAGCTGGCCTCAGCGAAGACCCGTCTGTCCCTGGAGTGTCACAGGAATTAGTCTCATTTTCTCCACTCCTCCATGACCACCACAGTAGCTGCTCAGGATACTGCCTGGTCCAGGATATGGAAACCTTGGGATAATCTCGTCATTGGTCTTGGATCGAATCAGTGACTCTGCATAGTCTGAGGGCCTCGGGAAGAGTATCCCCAGGTGGAAATGGAGAATAAAGAGAATAATTAGCGTAGCTGCTGTTCATAGTGTATATAAACAACATGCAGAACCCGTGTGGAAACCCGCTAAGTGGTGCACTGAGTGTATGCTTTACTGAACAGATAGGTCTTCAATCTAGTTTTGAATTGGGAGAGTGTGTCTGAGCCTCGGACGTTACCAGGAAGGCTATTCCAGAGTTTAGGAGCTATAAATGAGAAGGTTCGACTTCCTTTACTCGACTTAGCTATTCTGGGTACTACCAGAAGCCCTGAGTTTTGAGATCTTAAAGAGCGAGTTGGATTGTAGCGAGACAGAAGATTGGTTAGATAAACAGGAGCTAGATTATTTAAAGCTTTGTAGGTAAGAAGCAATATTTTAAATTCAATACGAAACTTAACAGGCAGCCAGTGTAAGGAGAATAAAATTGGGGTGATGTGATCAAATTTTCTAGACCTGGTAAGAACTCTGGTAGCTGCATTTTGTACTAATTGAAGTTTGTTAATAGAGGATGCTGGGCAGCCAGCAAACAGTGCATTACAGTAGTCCAGCCTAGAAGTCATAAAAGCATGGACTAGCTTTTCTGCATCTGTGATGGATAGCATACTTTGTAACTTAGCAATATTTCTCACATGAAAGAAAGCTGTTTTTTTGTGACATAGGATATATGATTTTTAAAAGTTAAATTGCTGTCTAATATGACACCCAGATCTTTTATAGTAGAGCTAACGCTAATGTGGGAGCTTATGTGAGAATCGAGTTTATATGTACATGTGAGTGTGTACAGGTATGTTTGCATGCAGCAGGTTTATATGTATGTGCGTGTGTTAATGTGGGTGTTTATGCGGGAATAAAGTGTATGTATATGCGAGTGTGTATAAGTGTTTTGCATGCAGCAAGTTTATGTGTGTGCATGTTAATGTGGGTGTTTATGCGAGGATGGAGTTTATATATATGTACGTGTTAATGTGGGTGTATGCATGCGTCAAGTTTTTATGTATATGCGCAAGTTTCATATATGTTGTTTTGAACATCCAATAGTATAGGCGTATATGCGAGTAATTTATAGGTGTATATGCACGTGTTTTATGTATGTGTTGATAAGCGAAGTTTGATTTAAATCCTACACAGCCCCTCATAGGCATGCCTGAGCTCAGCAGTAGCAGCAAGTGATTTATTAGCTGTTTTTATCTTTTATGTGTGCATCATTCAGATGAAGCAGAAGCTCCTTTCATCTGTGATGAGAGACTTCCAGATTTGCTGCATGCAATTCTGTGAGTGTTTGTAAGATTTGATTTGAATCAATCAATCAATAAGATTAAGCAAAGTGTACCTAATAAACTGTATGCAATACATTGATTCATCATGAATAGATGCATGATGAAAATGTGGACCCAGTTATTATTTCTGGTTTTGAAATGGTTTACTCAAAGGGATTCACCCAAATCCTTATATATGACTGAGTCATTCGCCAGTTATAACCCACATATAACCCTTTTTAAGAATTCTTTATATGGGCCAAATTCATTCATTCATCCATTTTCTTTTCGGCTTAGTCCCTTTGTTTTACACAGCGGATGCCCTTCCAGCTGCAACCCATCTCTGGAAAACACCCATACACACTCATACACTACGAACAATTTAGCCTACCCAATTCACCTGTACCGAATGTCTTTGGGCTCCAGGGGAAACCTGAGCACTGCGTCACCCCCCATAAAGAACATACTGTGATAAAATGTTAAGATCCTTATATTGCATAAATCTGTATTAAAGTATTCTGCAATTCAAACACCAGTATGCCATCGTATTTTCCAGAAACACTGTCATCATGTTTCGTTAATCAGTTTTGAATTAGTTTTTTTTACTCTCCACAAATCTCAAATTTTTGTTGTTAACCAAATTCACATTCTGTATTCTTATTAAGGACAGTGCTGTGGCGTAGTGGGTAGCACAATTGCCTCACAGCAATAAGGTCGCTGGTTTGAGCCCCGGCTGAGTCAGTTGGCATTTCTGTGTGGAGTTTGCATGTTCTCCCCGTGTTGGCGTGGGTTTGCTCCGGTTTCCCCCACAAGTCCAAAAACAGGCGGTACAGGTGAATTGGGTAGGCTAAATTGTCCATAGTGTATGCCTGCGAATGAGTGTGTATGGATGTTTCCCAGTGATGGGTTGCAGCTAGAAGGGCATCTGCTGCGAAAAACATGTGCTGGATAAGTTGGCGGTTCATTCAGCTGTGGGAAACCCTGATCGATTAAGGGACTAAGCCGAACAGAAAATGAATGAATAGTCTCACTAATAAGCATTAAAAGGGTTAGTTCACCCAAAAATAAACATTTTGTCATGTATAAATTTCTTTGTTCTGCTGAACACAAAGTTATTTAGAAGAAATGTCAGTACCAAACAGATTCCAGGAACCATTCACTCAAGGTTGGTACTGACATTCTTCCAAATATCTTCCTTTGTGTTTAGCAAAACAAAAAATAAACTAATTCATAAATAAATTAATAATTTAGATAAAATAAATACAGAACTGGAACAACCAGAGCATGAACAAACAATGCCAGAATAGTGGGTATACACTGGCGATCAAAATTAGAGAACAATTTATAAATAATTGAACAATTCTGAAATAATGTCATCTTCACTGCTCAACAGTTGAAGGAGTTTTTGTCCCGTCTATACCATGCTACCAGAACACCTTTTCCGAAAAAAACTAAGGCATTTCAACAAAAAACATTATTTTGCAGAAAACACACTGATCAAAATTAGAGAACAACAATGACTGTAACATGGAAAAAGATTACAGCAATTTCTTCTGAAGGTTACAACAGTCAGCAATTAGTAGGAAGTGTACAGGCCTCTGCTCTGAATGACACATCTGCGGCCACAGGACAGCACTAGTCTCTCACACTGCTCTGGTGTGATTTTGGTCCACTCTTCTTCCAGTCTCCTCCACAGTCTAGTGACTGTAGTGGGTTTCTTGGCCATAACTTTGTCGCCAAGGATTTTCCAGAGGTTTTCTATTGGGTTGAGATCAGGACTCTGGGCAGGCCATGTCATTATTTCAATGTTTTCAGTTTCAAGGAACTGCTTTACCCGTTTTGCTGTGTGACATGGAGCATTGTCCTGCATGAATACTGCGGGCTGATTGGGTGATGAACGCAGGGAAGGAACCATATGTTGTTGAAGAAGGTTCTGATAAACATTTGCATTCACTCTGCCATGTAGCTGTATAAGAGGCCCAACTCCTGCTGCAGAAAACATACCCCAAACCATGACACTTCCTCATCCACTTTTCACTGACTTCTTTACACACTTTGGGTTCAGTCTTTCTCCAGTTTTTCGCCGAACATAATGTTTCCTATCGGACCCAAATAGATTAAACTTGCCTTCATCACTGAAGTGAACTTTGGACCAGTTCTCCTCTGTCCACACAACATGCTCCTCAGCAAAGCTTAGTCTAGCCTTTTGATTCTTCCTGCTAATGAGAGGTTTGGTCACTGCAGAGTGGGCTTTCAATCCAAATGCTCTTAAACGTCGAGACACTGTATGACGAGATAGATCTTAACCCTGTTCAGCGCTGAACTGGTGAGCAATTACAGCGGCAGTGTGGAAACGATTGGCCATTGAGATCCTCCGAAGTATCCTTTCCTCTCTTGTATTTGTCTTCCGTGGACGACCAGCCTTCTTGGGGGACTTGAATGAGTTTGTGATGATGTAAAGATTCAATATTCTTGAAATAACAGATTTGGAACGACCAGCTTGTCTTGCTATGGCTGATAGGGTCATCCCTTTGGCTTTCATCTGGACAACCTGCTGCTGGAGGCTTTCAGTCATTTTAGAACGGCCCACCATCTTGCAGAGCCAGTGAAACTGGAAGTTAGGCTGCCAGTTAAATAGGGGTTGACAAATAATCGGGAAAATTAGCACCAGGTGCCAGATTAACACCAATAACTGGGAGGTATCTGAAAGTGTTCTGTAATTTTGATCAGTGTGTTTTCTGCAAAATAATGTTTTTTGTTGAAATACCTTCGTTATTTTGTGGAAAAGGTGTTCTGGTAGCATGGTATAGACGGGACAAAAACTCCTTCAACTGTTGAGCAGTGAAGATGACGTTATTTTAGAATTGTTCAATTATTTATAAATTGTTCTCAAATTTTGATCGCCAGTGTAGGTCTATAAAAGACCACTTGATGGCAGTACTACGCCATCCAGACTGCAGTTACCCATACTAGGACCTTAGGGGAGGACGATTGATGAAATCGTCAGTAGCAAGTTCATCAGTGACACTTAAGAACCTGTCCTCCTCAGATTGTAGTTCCGCGTCTATGGATCTGATGGGTCATAGAATGGGATACAACGTAGATTTTATTGTGATATTCATCATCTTATGTGCATCACATCTTTTGCGTTCATCAGTGTACGGTAAGTTTTGTAATAATAGCCTATATGAGTTAATTACCAACTCGCCTATTACACATTTTGACCGTATAGGCATTCACACGAGTAACTCCAGGTAACAGTAGCCTACTTTTTACGCTGTTCTAGAAAGGAGTATTGCCATTGCCATGCTTGAACCCTGAGATAAGGCATTGCCCTGGAGGTTTTGCGCTCAGCATACTATATTGTTTTTTGTTTGTTTGTGTTTGTTTTGGTAGGAACTCACACCCTGATTGTTAGTATTGTGATTAAAGTAGCCTATGTTTTCGAACGTAACGGCGAGGTAAGGAAGAGGGGAAAATTCAAGCGCTTTTTTTGTGTGCTCTACACAGTATAGATATCCACAGTTCAACCTGAGACATGCAATTAGATCACCCATGCAATTATTTGTGTGATTTAACAAAAGTAAGTAAATAAATAAATAAATAAATAAATAAATAAATAAATAAATAAAATAAAATCTCAAGTATAGTGCATGCCTTTTTATGCCCAAAACATTATCCATCCCATGATTACTAAGAAAACAATCCTCTCGGGATTCTGTGTACACTGGTTTGTATGTCGCCTGTAAATACAGTAGATTGTATAACAACGCCATGCTCGAGTTTACAGACTTTTTAAACCTGTACATTTGCATGTGGATTTACAGATAACCCTCTTAGATTCGGCACAGTGTTTCCGACAGAGAGCTGAGACTTGGATTGTGCTGGTATTTTTATTTTTGACAGTGGGGATCTTCTGTCATTAATACTTTAAAAATAACCTGACATTCCAGTACAGTGACAAATTCTTAAACAATTGGGGTGAAAGAGTATATCATTTATAGTTTTTAAAAAGGAAAATACAAAACGTTTTAATTACAGGTTCATATTTAAATCATGCTGGGTACTCAATGAAGAATCTACCATAATAAGCACACACACGCAGATGACCTGACCCCAGTCAAACACATTGTGCTTTTAAGCTAATAGATCTTTAAAGAATCTGCTTTATTTGCTTTGTTTAATTTGTGAAACCTTGATATGTACTTTATATGGAGGAATTGTTTTATACAACTATAAGCCCAGTAAAGCCATGAATTTATTACAGCTAACGCAGTTTCTTGTGTTTTACAGCTCATTTCATATTGCAATTGTTCCATTGTAAAGAATTGGCTACTTCCAATGGTTTTATATATCAGGTGCCTCTTGATTTGATTCCTGGGGGAAACTTAAAGGATTGTGAACATGGCTGGTATTTTCCGGTAGGCACACCTTTTTGTTTTACCTTTATATTTTTAGAGAAATAACAAAGATGTTTTTTTTATTATTTGGTTTTGTTTTGTCCATAGAATGGAACACTTCTTGTTGACTCAACCATCCCAGGGGAGAATTTAGGATTTGTTGTGCGTGTGAATCCTGAGAACCTGACTGTTAAAACATGTGTAAACCTTCAATGGCAACTTGATTGTGATAACATCAAGGTAGGTTCAATATCTGTGTCTGTGTATTTACAAATTAAAAGACAGTGTGCTGAATAATTAAATGGACATATAAGGTTCTAATGAGGTCATTTTTGTTCTGTTACAGTTTTACCGAATTGTCAATTATACAGGTAAGCACTAGAATACACAATACACAATAGAATACACAATACACAATAAATGCTATGGTGTAAAAAACATCTTTTTTATTGCTGGATTGGTTAACCTAAAAATAATGAACACATAATCACAGAATATGGATTTATTTCATTAAAAGAATATGAAAGCAGATGTTTGATAGTAATTACACCCTAACCATGTTTATCACATGTGGAAAAGATGCATAATGAAAAATGTTGTATATTAAAAGGATTTGTGTATGTTTGTTTGAAGAGAGACTTATAACACCAACGACCTTGCCAGAAAATAACACTTCTCCAGGCAACAAGGAAGGTGGTAATTAATATTTTTAACATTTGAAATTGTTTCATTTCACTTTTAATTGTTTTATTTTTTAATTGTTTTAAAATAAATAAATTAAGAGGCATACTAGGCAATTCTCTCTGTTGTCTTGTCTGTTGTTAGCAAGTTCTACTGGCTCAATAATCGCTGTGCTTGTGCGAATTGGGATCGTGGGTCTTATCCTGGCTGTTACCAGTTGATTATGTTGGGAAAAAGCATACAAGAAAGTAAGTTCCTGTCATTAAAATGGTTGTTGATAGTGAGATGCGCATGATAAAGATATTATTATTATTAGTATTATTATTTTTATTATTATTATTATTATGGCGACGCAGTGGCGCAGTAGGTAGCGCTGTCGCCTCACAGCAAGAAAGTTGCCGTTTCTGTGTGGAGTTTGCATGTTCTCCCTGCGTTTGCGTGGGTTTCCTCTGGGTGCTCCAGTTTCTCCCACAGTCCAAAGACATGCGGTACAGATAAATTGAGTAGGCAAAATTGTCCATAGTGTATGTGTGCGAATGAGTGTGTATGGATGTTTCCCAGAGATGGGTTGCAGCTGGTAGGGCATCTGCTGCGTAAAACATGTGCTAGATAAGTTGGCTGTTCATTCTGCTGTGGCGAACCCGGATTAATAAAGGGACTACGCTGAAAAGAAAATGAATGAATGAATATTATTATCATTTTTTTTATAATTTCTAATATATTATAATATTGTTGTTACGCATTAAGCAATAAAAGTGAAGCCTATTACAAGTCATATTTTGCTTTGTAGAAAGTTTGATATTTGTTGTATATTTCTAACAATTGGAACGGTTTCCATGATTTTCTAGGTCAAGGAACCTTCACTTCCAGCAGAAGATGGGTCCGACAACCAATCTAAAGTCTGAAACGCATAACCCTAACCTTAAAGCTCCATTCACATGGGGCTTCAGCGTCAACGCTTGACAGAGGGCGTGTCTGAAGTTGGGGCTGACCTGATCGTCATAGCAGCGTCAGCCATTGAAACTAGTCAGCAATAGGCTGCTGTCTGAGTCTGTGTATTTGCATAAAGTGTTCTGACTGGCTGATGTTTCTGTCGGGGCTTGAAAAGTTAAGAAAGTCCCAACTTCTGCAGTAAGCAACACCACTGAAGCGGCACCGACGGATCCACAATGTAGTTCGGCAACGCCTAACGTCATCTATTGAACAGGAAGCATTGAAGCTGAAGCCCTGTGTGAATGGGGTGTAAACCTAACACCGCCACCTGAGTCACATAAATGACTGCCAGAGCTATGTGACATCCCAGTGCCGCCAGAGCTGTGTGACCTTTCCATGTTTCTTGATTCAAAGCCTCTTGACCCGCCAGTGCCTCTGCCACTTTTAGTATCCTGTTTGTTATGTTTTTGCTTTGCTAAAACAAAATAACTTTTCAAACAAAGTTCTTAAAATTTACAGCAGCCCACATAAATTAATGTTAAGACGTTAAGGTTTAAGAGCCGTACTGAAGCAAACCCTATTCTCCATGATGATTGCAGCAGAGAGACAATACTTCGCCAATGGCCCTTGCTTTAGAGGACAGACTCCTTCCTCTCTCGCCTCCAAACCCCTTACTAAATGCTGATGAGATGCTTACATACCCTTCCTCGGGACATGCTGCTTTCCGAGGTGGATACTCCCACCCGAGCTGCACCACCGCTGATGCGTTGATGGTCGCTCTGATGATGTCACTGGCACTGGCTCTGTGAGCCTGGTTAGCGCTGCTCAGTCTGGGATAGTGGCACATTGGGACGATAAGACTTGACTATGTGATTCAGTTCACCAAACAGCCTCCAAGTTCAGGAGTGTGCATTTCACTGCGGTAAAATTCGCAGCTGCCCATGTCTTGTGAAGGGATTGCTGTTCTCTCGTGAAGGACACATTTGAGCCGTTTCTCCAGCCGAGATAGAGTGTATGTTTCTTAACCGTATTTCATTCCATCCCATAAGTGTGGTGGCAAATGGCCAATCCTGGTTCTGTGTGCTTTTTGAACATTTGTCTTGCTTGCACGCAGAGGCATGATGCTCTGGCATCACAGCCAGGGGACGATTCAGGTCAACCAAGAAAATAGTCCCCTTTGTGTGGAGTTGAACTCAGACACCTCTCCCCCAGCGTGCCCTGGTGCAAGTGTTCAGACAGATGCATCCAATGCAGGCTGAAAGGTCATTACATGAGCTGTGGACCCCTACACTGAGCCACATTGGCATGTTTAACGCCTGCAGTTGTTGGTAGTGTTTTTCTTGCTCTACGCTGGTTCTGTCCGCCTGACACTTGGCACCCCAAAGTGTGACAGGTTCAGCTCCTGTGGCACTTAGGATATTTTCCCCTAGTTGATTAACTCGTAGTGATCAACTGAGGAGGAACAGCTTGGTTATGTACATAATCCTTGATCCCTGAAGGAGGGAAAAGAGACGTTTATGTCCCGCTGCCATAGGAGCTGAATCCACAAGTGGAACGAGTATCAGACTTCAGACATCTGTCTTTGATAGGTGCATCCTGTGCAGGCTGGAAAGCCATGACACAAGCATGCAGCTGTGAGCCCCTACCGGGTCCTCGGCTACATTGGCATGTTTAACGCCTGGGGTTGTTGGCAGTGTTTTTCTTGCTCTTCTCTTCAAGGTAGCCTTTATACTCCTAACTGCAGAGTGGCTACACTCGTCAATTTCATATGCATTCTATTGGCCTGTTTTAAATAAATTAGAGTGATTGGTGCTTCTAAGCGAATCCCCTAGTCGACTAAAGCTGCGGTCACATTTGACTTTTCTTCCCATAGACTTCCATTCATACGCACGCGAATGCGTGAGACGGAAACGCAGGGTCATGCATTAAGTTTCGCAGTTGGCTGCGGTGCAAAGTTCAAGCTTGGTGAACTCTGACCTGCAAAATCGCATCACTTGACTGCGTGAGACCAATCGAGGATCAAAACAAGACCTCTCTGGACAGAAATTTAAAACATCGAGCAAATCGCTGGCTTTTTTAATGTCTAAATGTTTTTTTAATGTCATCTTGTTTAATCCTGCCCCTTTTCGACGTGCAGTACGACAGAATTTCGCACACACAAAGCCCAGTGTGACTGCAGCTTAACTTGACATAAACGTCTCCGTTCCCTCCCTCAGGGAAAGATGTTTTGTGCACGTAACCAAGACGTTTTTTAGTATAGTGTAGTTTCAGTAGTTTTTAAGTCACACCCGCTTTGTCTGCTTGTTTGTCTGTTCGTTGTATTGTTTTATTTAGTTTAAATAAACATAATGTGGGCTGCATTTGGATCTTTTCCTCTGTTTATTTCAACTACATGCCCAGACGTGACACCTGAAATGGAAGGGTGTTACGTAGGTCGCTGCTCTCTTGATTAAAACTGATGTGGCCAGGAGCACTGTGTTTTTTTTTTTTTTGTGTGAGTAATTAGCTGACCCACTAGACCCACTAGAGCTCCCAAAAGGATTAGCCCACCAGCACCTTTTCAAGGACTGGATTATCAAGTCATGCTTACCAAACATCCTGCCTTCCACAACATCATGAAGCAGAGATGGCAGTGATAAAAAACTTGTGGAAGGTGAAACCCGCCACCCCACTTAACTAAGGGAAGCACAAAACTGATCGGGCATGTCTTGGTTCAAAAAATATTTTACTAATAATTTTTTAAGAATTATTAAATACAGTGTAAATTCACTAATGTTGATCCTGGACCATCATTGTTTAAATACAGTATAAATTCAGAAATGTTGATCCTGGACCATCATTATTTAAATACAGTGTAAATTCACTAATGTTGATCCTAGACCATCATAATCATTTAAATACAGTGTAAAATCACTAATCTTGATCCTGGACCGTCATCTTTTAACTACAGTGTAAATTCACTAATCTTGATCCTGGACCATCATTATTTAAATACAGTGTAAATTCACTAATGTTGATCCTGGACCATCATTGTTTAAATACAGTATAAATTCAGAAATGTTGATCCTGGACCATCATTATTTAAATACAGTGTAAACTCACTAATCTTGATCCTGGTCCATCATAATCATTTAAATACAGTGTAAATTCACTAATTTTGATCCTGGACCATAAACATTTAAATACAGTGTAAATTCACTAATCTTGATCCTGGACCATCATTATTTAAATACAGTGTAAATTCACTAATCTTGATCCTGGACCATCATCATTTAAATACAGTGTAAATTCACTAATGTTGATCCTGGACCATAATCATTTAAATACAGTGTAAATTCACTAATGTTGATCCTGGACCATCATCATTTAAATACAGTGTAAATTCACTAATTTTGATCCTGGACCGTCATCATTTAAATACTGTCACGGATTGGCCAGGCTCTTCCACCAGTATCACGCAACGAGCAACTTCACCTGAGTTCTAATCACGCACAGCTGCACCCAATCACTCTAGCACACTATATAAGCACACACCTCACCTCACTCATTGTCCGGTCTCGTTCCAACGAAGCGGGCTCTGAGTGAATGCCTCCTGGTTATTACTCCCCTTCGATCTCAGCATTTGTACTTACCTATACTCTGTTTCCTTCCAGTCTGTCCAGTGTTCCCGGTGTCCTGTCAGCGTTGTGTGTATCGTCAGTCTGTCTTCCCCGCAAGCCCTCTGGTATGTGCATTCGGTCATCCTCAGTGTCTGTCATCCCACCTGCCACAAAGGATCATCAGTTCCACCGAACTCCATTCACTTCTCATAAATTATCCTTTTATGCTCAACTGTTGGAATAAACATCGTTAAATACTTACTCGCCTTGTTTGTCCGTCTGCTTCCATAACAAATACAGTGTAAATTCACTAATTTTGATCCTGGACCATCATAAACATTTAAATACAGAGTAAATTCACTCATGTTGATCCTGGACCATCATCATTTAAATACAGTGTAAAATCACTAATCTTGATCCTGGACCATCATAAACATTTAAATACAGTGTTAATTCACTAATTTTGATCCTGGACCATCATAAACATTTAAATACAGTGTAAATTCACTAATGTTGATCCTGGACCATCATTGTTTAAATACAGTATAAATTCAGAAATGTTGATCCTGGACCATCATTATTTAAATACAGTGTAAATTCACTAATGTTGATCCTAGACCATCATAATCATTTAAATACAGTGTAAAATCACTAATCTTGATCCTGGACCGTCATCTTTTAACTACAGTGTAAATTCAGTAATGTTGATCCTGGACCATCATTTAAATACAGTGTAAAATCACTAATTTTGATCCAGGACCATCATTAATTACAGTGTAAATTCACTAATGTTGATCCTGGACCATCATCATTTATATACAGTGTAAATTCACTAATTTTGATCCTGGACCATCATCATTTAAATACAGTGTAAATTCACTAATGTTGATCCTGGACCATTATCGTTTAAATACAGTATAAATTCAGAAATGTTGATCCTGGACCATCATAATCATTTAAATACAGTGTAAATTCACTAATGTTGATCCTGGACCATCATCATTTAAATACAGTGTAAAATCACTAATCTTGATCCTGGACCGTCATCTTTTAACTACAGTGTAAATTCACTAATGTTGATCCTGGACCATCATCATTTAAATACAGTGTAAATTCACTAATGTTGATCCTGGACCATTATCGTTTAAATACAGTATAAATTCAGAAATGTTGATCCTGGACCATCATAATCATTTAAATACAGTGTAAAATCACTAATCTTGATCCTGGACCATCATCATTTAAATACAGTGTAAATTCACTAATGTTGATCCTGGACCATCATAATCATTTAAATACAGTGTAAAATCACTAATCTTGATCCTGGACCATCATTATTTAAATACAGTGTAAATTCACTAATGTTGATCCTGGACCATCATCATTTAAATACAGTGTAAATTCACTAATTTTGATCCTGGACCATCATCTTTTAACTACAGTGTAAATTCAGTAATGTTGATCCTGGACCATCATCATTTAAATACAGTGTAAAATCACAAATTTTGATCCTGGACCATCATTGTTTAATTACAGTGTAAATTCACTAATTTTGATCCTGGACCATAAACATTTAAATACAGTGTAAATTCACTAATTTTGATCCTGGACCATCATCATTTAAATACAGTGTAAATTCAGAAATGTTGATCCTGGACCATCATAATCATTTAAATACAGTGTAAAATCACTAATCTTGATCCTGGACCATCATCATTTAAATACAGTGTAAATTCACTAATGTTGATCCTAGACCATCATAATCATTTAAATACAGTGTAAAATCACTAATCTTGATCCTGGACCGTCATCTTTTAACTACAGTGTAAATTCACTAATCTTGATCCTGGACCATCATTATTTAAATACAGTGTAAATTCACAAATTTTGATCCTGGACCATCATTGTTTAATTACAGTGTAAATTCACTAATTTTGATCCTGGACCATAAACATTTAAATAAAGTGTAAATTCACTAATTTTGATCCTGGACCATCATCATTTAAATACAGTGTAAATTCACTAATCTTGATCCTGGACCATCATAATCATTTAAATACAGTGTAAATTCAGTAATGTTGATCCTGGACCATCATAAACATTTAAATACAGTGTAAATTCACTAATTTTGATCCTGGGTCATCATAATCATTTAAATACAGTGTAAATTCACTAATCTTGATCCTGGACCGTCATCTTTTAACTACAGTGTAAATTCACTAATGTTGATCCTGGACCATCATCATTTAAATACAGTGTAAATTCACTAATTTTGATCCTGGACCATCATCATTTAAATACAGTGTAAATTCACAAATTTTGATCCTGGACCATCATTGTTTAATTACAGTGTAAATTTACTAATTTTGATCCTGGACCATAAACATTTAAATACAGTGTAAATTCACTAATTTTGATCCTGGACCATCATTATTTAAATACAGTGTAAATTCACTAATCTTGATCCTGGACCATCATAAACATTTAAATACAGTGTAAATTCACTAATGTTGATCCTGGACCATAAACATTTACATACAGTGTAAATTCACTAATTTTGATCCTGGACCATCATCATTTAAATACAGTGTAAATTCACTAATCTTGATCCTGGACCATCATAATCATTTAAATACAGTGTAAATTCAGTAATGTTGATCCTGGACCATCATAAACATTTTAATACAGTGTAAATTCACTAATTTTGATCCTGGACCATCATCATTTAAATACAGTGTAAATTCACAAATTTTGATCCTGGACCATCATTGTTTAACTACAGTGTAAATTCACTAATTTTGATCCTGGACCATCATCATTTAAATACAGTGTAAATTCACTAATTTTGATCCTGGACCATCATAATCATTTAAATACAGTGTAAATTCACTAATGTTGATCCTGGACCATCATAAACATTTAAATACAGTGTAAATTCACTAATTTTGATCCTGGACCATCATAATCATTTAAATACAGTGTAAATTCACTAATTTTGATCCTGGACCATCATAAACATTTAAATACAGTGTAAATTCACTAATTTTGATCCTGGACCATCATTATTTAAATACAGTGTAAATTCACTAATCTTGATCCTGGACCATCATAATCATTTAAATACAGTGTAAATTCACTAATCTTGATCCTGGACCATCATAATCATTTAAATACAGTGTAAATTCACTAATCTTGATCCTGGACCATCATAATCATTTAAATACAGTGTAAATACATACTGCACATGAGCGTACTGTGGCATATCACTTGATATGAAGGACATTCATTCCGTCTAATTAATTTCACCCATGATTTCCTTTGTCCTGTGTCTTTTCGTGGAAATTGAGGTAAGGATGTTGCTTTTTTAAGCTGGAGCAGCCGGGAACGCTGGAATAACAGCGACGAGACGACTCTGCCATTCTATCATACTCTGTTCCATTGGAACCGGATGTTGTTAAACGCCGTTTCGCTTACCGGAACCAGGAAGTGTGAAAAAGGCCTATTCGGGGCTTGACAGACTGCCCGATGGCCCGGGGCCAGCGTGCGAGACGCTCGGGCCAGTGTACAGAATGTTACTGGCCCGATTTTGCCAGTGCTGCTTTGTCACAAAAGTTTGGCTTTGAAAGTCTGTCAATTGCGTGCAAATACAATCTTAGGGTGCTTTCACACATAGACGTTTCGGAATCTGTCTCGTTTCCCCCGTTAGCGCGGTTCGTTTGGCATATGTGAATTCAGCAATCACGCTCGCATCCGCGCCAAATCGGTCCGAGATCGCCTAAACGAGATGGTCTCTGCTCGATTAAGCCGATCGATTGTAGTGAGAAAACAAAACATTCCAGTGTATCACAGTGTATTATGATTGTATAGCCATATACGACTATACGAAGAGAGAATGATGAGTTAGCGAGATGTCATTCCTACCGGGAAATGTGTGCTTCATGTATAATGCGAAAGTGAAAGCATGCTGCAATATTACCGAGAGCTGTTTATCCATTAGGAAAATTGACCGAAGTTACCATCTGATAATTTTTCCATATTTTAGTCTTATAATTTGTTGTATTAGGCCAGTTGTTTTGTACATTTCTGCACTGACAGCTTGAAATAAAGATCAACATTGATCTGCTTCATGATCTGATGCAATCTCGGTTCATTTGCTGTCTCTCTGTAATTTAAGCCTATAATGCAGAATTCTAGCCAACGTTTCTTTAATAGATTGATTAATTAAGTAGATAGATTTTTACAAAACCTGACAACTGAAGTGAGGCTCTGTATGAGAAAGTATGACCTCTCTGATTTACATTTGGTGACTATGTGGGTGTCAAAATTAAAGTGCACGTTTTCACTTATAAAATATTCTATACACAACTGGTCAAAAGTTTGGGGTCAGTAGTTAAATATGTTAAAATAAGCTTCTCCTGCTCTCCAAGGCTGCATTTATTTTATCATAAATACAGCAAAATTGTGAAATGTTGCACTATAAAATAACTGTTCAAAAGTAGTTTATCATTTAATTTAATCGTTTTTAAAGATGAGTTTTCAGCTTCATTACTCCAGTCTTCAGAGTCACATGATCCCTCAGAAATCCCTAATATTAATTATTATTGTTGTTATTATTATTAATATTATTGTTATTGATGGTAATAGTAATAAAGCAATAATGTCTGGAATAATAATTTTATTTGAAACTACATACAATAAGAAAGCAGTTGTTTAAAATTTTAAGAAATATTTAACAATTTAACATTTTTCTACATTTAATAAATGTAGCCTTTATGAACTGATAAATTTTCCTTTAAAAAAACAGGAAAAAATTAATAAAACTGACCCCAAACTCTTGACCAGTACCGCATATATATATATATATATATATATATATATATATATATATATATATATATATATATATATATATATATATATATATATATATATATATACACACACACACACACACACACATTTTGGGCCGGGACAATATATATATTTTTTTTTTGCATCTGGCCCTCGGCCCAAAAAGTTTGGACACCCCTGCCCTAGACGGACATGCAGGCAACACACACACACACACACACAGGATAATAATTTAGGTGATTTAGTCTCAAATGTGGGCCATTCTGTTCCAACATTCTTCAATGTATCTTCTTTTGTGTTTAACTGAACAAAAAAAAATTAGGTGAACTATCTTTTTTTTAACCAGTCCAGAGAGCTTTATCTTACAATCACATATACAGTAAATCAATAAACAAATACATACAATTGCTTTGGTGTCTAATAATAACAATGGTGTATAAGTTGATTTCAAAAATGTTTGCAGCCATGTTGTTAATGTGAGGTAGTCCGTTCAAGTATTTAGCCAGGACAATATGGCCACTGGAGAAGTACTGATTTGTGATACAATGCATCTGTTCACTCTGATTTTATTAGCAGAGAGCTTATTAGAATGTCTGCAAACCATTATAATATACAGATATAATTTACGGATATACAGATATACGATCCGTTTTTAATTTTTAAAAATTTCTTATGATTCACAAGCCCTGCTGAATAATTGTTTTCTTTACCAAATATGGTAACCCTGCTGCCATCAGACAGCTGTCATGTGATAGTTTACCTCAGGTATGACATCAGTTTTCACAGAACAGGAAAGAGTAGCTGCAGCTAAGCATTGTGTGCATGTTGATTTAGCAATTATAGCAGAGAGAGATAAAGGGGGAGGGGGGATCAAGGGCAGACTAAACACAATCATTTTCAGGCTGGGAAATTTCATGCCCAACAAACCATCCTATAGTTAATAAATGGTCACTGGTTTAAAGTGTGTACTTATTTACAGTATATGTCAACAGTTTCTTACTGTTTTCTGCATTTGCCGAAGAAGACGTTTGGAAGGGCTTGTTTAGGGTGTAGATGGTAGTAAAAAAACAAGAGATCTTTATCCTTTGGCTAGGGCCATGCAAAATAAACTGCAACATAAAAGGTTTCTCTTTAAAGGGATACAGTAATTCACCCAAAATGAAAATTGTGTCATCTCTCCCTTCACTTGTCACAAACCTTTTTGATTTTCTTTTTCTGTTAAATACAAAATATAGGAAACTTTGAACTATTGACTTCAATAGTATTTGATTTATGGAAGTCAATGGTTACAAGCTTTCAGATTGTTAAAAGTATCTTCTTTTGTGCTCAACAGAAAACCATTCGAGGGTGAGTAAATAGTGAGTAAATACATTTTTGGGAGGTGAACTATACTTTTAACATTTTCCTGCAAACATGCATGTGCTGGTTCTTAATAGGAACAATTAAGGCTGGCATAAGAGCTCCAGCAGTGATGGACTTATAGGCTGTTCCTTATAAGAGGCTGCTTACATCGCTTATTGGTTAAATCCGCCCATGGATCACAGTTGAAGTCAGAATTATTAGCCCCCCTGTTTATTTTTTCCCCCCAATTTCTGTTTAACGAAGATTTCTTTTCAACACATTTCTAAACATAATCGTTTTAATATAAAAAAAATTATAACAAAGCAAAGACATTTTCACAGTATGTCTGATAATATTTTTTCTTCTAGTCTTATTTGTTTTATGTTGGCTAGAATAAAAGCAGTTTTTAATTTTTTAAAAGCCATTTTAAGGTCTTAATTATTAGCCCCTTTAAGCTATATATTTTCCGATAGTTTACAGAACAAACCATCGTTATACATTAACTTGCCTAATTACCGTAACCTGCCTAGTTAACCTAATTAACCTAGTTAAGCCTATAAATGTCCCTTTAAGCTGTTTAGAAGTGTCTTGAAAAATATCTAGTCAAATATTATTTACTGTCATCATGGCAAAGATAAAATAAATCAGTTATTAGAAATTAGTTATTAAAACTATTATGTTTAGAAATGTGTTGAAAAAAATCTCTCCGTTAAACAGAAATTGGGGGAAAAAAATAAACAGGGGGGCTAATAATTCTGACTTCAACTGTATATATATTTTTCAATATGGTCATGTCATTGGCCCATGAACATTTCCTGCTTATCAAACTGTTTCATAACTGTAACAAGAGGCAATTCAGTCATAACTTAATTTTAAAACAGCTATCATAACATTTTTTATCAACACATGGCTCTTTTTAGATTGTCGGAGGCTACAGAAATTAAAAATGTACACAGGAAATACATTTGAATCATTGTTTTTGTTTACATCCCTCAAAATAGTCTATATAGACCATTTTTATTTTAGAAGGTTCACTTATAAGCTTCTTTCTGCGTTCTGAATGATTTTGAGATATTGAGCTTTTAAGTTTTTGCATTCCATAGCAAGCAGTATTTGTGTAGCATTTGTTTTTTTAAAATAAAAAAAATCTTAAAATGTAAACAACTTATAAAAAAAAACATCCCATAATGTAAATAAGTTGTCAAATAATAAGAAGGTCAATAAATCAATTTTGACAAAAATGTCAGATAGAACCTTATAATTCTAAGGTGACGATATATATCTTTGCCTTTAGTTTTCATGGTATTCCTAATTTTTTTTTAAACATTTGGACATAAGTATCTTGGAAGCATGGACTGTTTTAATGACCAGTGAGAAGTTACATATGAGCTGAATGACACTTAATGACTGTTGATATAAGCATTCATAAAACTTCCATTACATTTTTTATAAAGGTTTCATGATAGTTCTATAAACACCCCCTCCAAGTATCACTACCAAACACTTAAATGAGTTTCATGGTTAACTGACCAACATCTGCAGCAAACCATGAAACCATAAAATTATCTGACCACAATGAGCAAAGCTTTGAATGCAGCGATTGTCCAGTTGTGACTGTAAATTATCCACTAAAAAAGTAAAAGTTGATGTTTTGTTTGTCGTTAAAATGTTAAGCAGGCTTTAAGTGTGTTTGCTGGGAAGGAACTGTTAATATTGTTGAAATAAAAGACAAACAAACAAATGAATGTTCTGTTGTTTTAGTTTCAACAGTATTATATAGGAACAGCTGAATTTTATTGAATATTGAATTATTATGTTCCGATTCTAATTTTTACAGGATTTTACGAAACAAAAGAAAAACCAATAACTATGGTGCATTGAAGTATACATTAAACATCCTGAACAACACACACGCTGTTAAAACTAAAATTAAAATATCCAAAGAATCACTAGAACTGTTCAGTGTTATATATTTTGCTGACTACATTATGTTTCAAAGAAAGTTCAAATTCACAGAAATCAGCATTTTAACTAGTGACACAGACCATGTTCTATGTGGCCATGCTAACGATATCATCCTCAATTTATGGTTTAGGTTTGCAGAAACAGGGGAAATCCCAGGTAAAACACAGAGCAGCATTATAACTGAAGAAAGAAGCTCAAACAAGTGCAGGATGAGTAAACTGATGACAGAACTTTCATTTATCTGTGATTTTGTTGCACGTGAAGGGTGACTCTACACTCTAAAATTGCTCTAAATTGCTGGGTTGTAGTAGCTCAATGTTGGGTCAAATTAGAACAAACCTAATGTTGGGTTATATTTTTAATAAATGAAATTACTTATTTTTAATCCCATGGTTGGATTTGTACCGTATGGCCCAATGCTAAGGTAAAGTCTAGATAGAATACATGGCCGGCCGGGGGTGCAATATACACATTAATATAGCAGCATTTTTATGACACTGTATAAAATACAATTATTGGGAAATTTTATAAATAATATGTCATTTTTCTATAACTTCCAGCTGCAACCATGTCTAATCTAGCAACAACCCAATACCAAGTAACAATAGCTCAGCATTGTGGTGAGTTTACCAATGTTTACCAATGCAATGTCGTCATGGTCCCAGATCAGCATTCTCTCGAATATCTCCTCAGCTAATATCTGTTTCCCTCTCTCACAGCAGAATCAAGCAGCTGATTGGCGCCTATACCGCCACACCCTGCACGGCTTCACTCTCTCTCCACAAAGCACCTGCATTCTTCATGGCCAGAAGACATCCATTGCACTTCGTCTGTACACCTCATCACCCTGTAAATAAATAACCCCTTCGGAGAAAAATGTGCTCAACGTACATCTGTGACGGTGTTTTCCCTCTATCCCACCAAAATAATACTAATTAAATATGCAAAATACACACATATACAATCCCAAATCAGAAAAAGTTTGGACAGTATGGAAAACCATAAAAACTAATAAAAAAAGGACAAATAAAAAAGGAAAGTAGTGATTTCCAAATTTCTTTTGAGTTGTATTTCATTGCAGACAATATGAACACAAATGACTTAATGTTTTGTCTAGTCAACTTCATTTCATTTGTTAATATAGATTATTTTCTGTCATTCAGACCTGCAACATATTTAAAAAAGTTTGGGATGCAGCAATTTAGGTCTAGTAATCAAGTAATCTGGTTAAATGGTGTGATTTTAAACAGGTGATGTCAACAGGTGATTGTAATTATAATTCGGTACAAAAGCAGGATCCAATAAATCTCCAGTCCTTTTGGAGCAAAGATGGGCCAAAGATCGCCAGTTTGCCAACACATATGTAAGAAAATTATAGAAAAGTTTAAAAACAATGTTCCTCAAAGAAAGACAGGAAGACATTTGAATATTTTACTTTCAACAGTGCAAAACATAATTAAAGATTCAAGGAATCTGGAGGAATTTTAGAGTGTAAAGGACAAGGACAGAAGCCTGAGCTGAACTATCGTGATCTCCGATACTTCATGCAGTACTGCGTCAAGAATCGTCATTCATCTATAAGCGATATCACCACATGGGCTCAGGAATACTTTTGCAAACGTTCGCAAGTACCACAATATATAGTTTCAACCACAAATGCCAGTTAAAATTGTACTGTGCCAAAAGGAAGCCCTATGTTAACAATGTCCAAAAGTGCTGTCGACGTGAACTCTGGACCAAAGAAAAAAAATATCATCCAGACTATTACCAGCAAAAAGTCTGAAAGCCAGGGTCTGTCATGATATGGGGTGGTGTCAGTGCCCTTGGAAAAGGTAAATTGCACTTCTGTGATGGCCCCATTAATGCTGAAAAGTACATAGAGATTTTGAAGCACAATATGCTGACTTCTTTTCCAGGGATGCCCATACATAAGAAGCCGGGGCGTGTGTGCGTCATAGCGACAATTAAAAGTAGTAATCCCCGAATAAAGACGTTAGAGGCCATTCACATTTGGTGTATTTTGCATGCGCAAGTTTGTTATTCTCTATGCGTAACTGAAACAACGGTGGTGAAAGCAAACTGATGCATGCAAGCGCACAGAAAACCATTCCTGTGCGCCTCACGCCCTGCTCTGCTTTCGGTGTGAATACCGGTTATTTACATGCACGCCGATAAAATACACACCGCTGTTAAACTGGAGTAACTTTTATGCAGAGGTGTCAGCACGCAGAGAGCTTTACAAGTCTGGTCTAAGACAACAGATATTTGTCAGATAATTGTATAATATTAATAATAATAATAATTTTATTTATTTACTAGATCATTTCTAAAAGCAGGTGGTTCGCCCAGGGTGCTATTTAAACTAGAACTGCCACTGACGTGACGCATGTAATCATGTTAATCATAAAGCCTAGAGACACAACATGAAAATGTAATATTACAAATTGTGTTTATCTACACAAAATGCATGAGCTTGAACTACATGCCAATCAGAGAGTAGTGGATGCGGTTCTCCCGTTACAGGGCTCTTTAAAACAACAGCAACTGAAGCCCCGCAGAAAAAAAGAAACCAAAGTTATTTTACAGTATTATCCCCTTCAATATGTGTCTTATTATGTGTCTTATTATTTCTATAAGTATTTTGGATCCGTTTTTTAAAACTATAACCTACCTTTTTCTATATTGCAGACAACAACAATAAAAAAACACACATGATACTCTGCATTTCTATTATTTTATTCAACTGACATTTATACCAAACTAATATTTTACTTCAGCAGCATCACAACAGATGTGGATCAAAAAAGTTTTTTTTTTCTAAAGGGTTCACAAAAAAGTTTCACCAAAACTTAACCAAACGACGGTTAAGTAGCACATAGCCTAACTAAAATTAGAAGCTAGCATAATTTATAAGTCATCATTGCATAATTTTTTTTATTTAAAAATGTGTTTTATTTAAAAAATAAATGAATAAAATATATATAATAAATTATGTCCAGAGGATAAAAATTATTACTACTACCAATAATAATTTTTATCCTCTGGACATAATTTTTAGTAATTCTTTCCTTTTATTCCATACAATGGGCATCTCTTGTTTCCTCATTGTCAATAGCAACTGCAATCTGTTCGTTTTAGCAAACATTTTGTATATAGGGGCTTTATAAAGAACTGTGTGGACTTACAGGAAATGAGCAACATGTGGTTATAGCTGAGAGAGAAAAAAACTTCAACTTCATTCTTTCCTGTAACTTCTTTCTCATCTGAACTGTAGTTGATTTACTTTGTTGATGTGTATCAGACAGATTTGCAAGGATGGTTATCTTTTAAGGGTTTTATTCAAAACATTGTTAGTTTGGGATGAAGCAGTGGTGTGAGCAATCCGATCTCACACAATGTCTGTTCAGGGGAACATCAGAAGGGGAGCATTCAAATAGTTCATCAGGTTAACATAAATCTTCGGTTAAACACCATAATAGCTTACTGACGTCCCTTATTCAGTAGATGGAGTGTTCATAGGCACAATAGAGACATCCATGGAAGGAGCGGAGATGAGAGGAGAAAAGGCAAAGTGAACAATCCGACTTCAATACCAGCTGATGAGTAAGAGGATGAGGTGGGTTTATATAGTGTCCGGTAATTGTGGGTACAGGTGCAGGTGATTAGTATGCAGGTGATTGGTCGCTGGATTGGTGAAAGGTGGTTGGTGAAGGAGAGCGGTGATTGGGACTGCAGGAATGAACCGTGGGTTATTAACCTACTATTCACCTACTATTAATAACTATTGTCATTCATAATATTACTCTTTGTAATGAATTGTATTTATTTTGTAATCTGCCTTAAAACACGTTAGACCCCTGTCTATTTGCAAAATCTGGCTAAGGGACTCCAGTTAAGGACTCCTGTAAAAAAAAAGAGCTTGTTTTTAAATCAACAGCTCAGACATTATTTAAACCGTAGTGTAGCTGCTGAGAAGACAAGAGCAGCACTTGTTAGGGTTCATGTAATTGAGGGTTGTGTTAACAGAGTGTTGCATTAATGTCAACTGTGAGTGAGAAAGTCTTATAACAAAGAACTGTCCTCACACACCCCCATGGTAAACCTGACTTGACCTACATGCCTACAAGTTTTCTTTTCATGTAATCATTAGCAACAAAGAACAGTTTTGTAAGAAAGCTGACTTTTTTAAAATGATGTTCACCTTGAATGAACCCTTTATATACAGTTTCATGTTTTGAAGAATGTCATTGATTCTCAGTTTGATTCTATTGCAAATGCAATCTGTAGATGCAAATTAGTATGTGTGTGGTTTTAACACATCTCAGCGGTTTTAGCAAGCTGTAGCTGTATATTGCCTTAATAACATCACTGCAATGACAAAATAGCGTTACCAACCGAGGAGGAAACACGCAGTGCTTCTACAAAAAATTCATTCATAGAAAGAACAGCCAGAAAGGATAAACTGATGGATTTGTGCTGAATAGTAGCATCATTGACCCAAAACAATGTACAGTAAGTTACCTATAACTGTCAGTATGCTTGTGTGCTCTTTATAAATTAATGAAAAACAGCTGCTGGTAAAGTATATTGATTGCAATTGCTCAGTTTGTGATCAAACGGTTTTTTTCTGTTGATTTGTGATTTTAAATATTTGTAGCTTGAAACAGATGGAAATATGAAGTTCCGTAAAGTTAGCAACAAGTTCGCAGATTCGTATTTTCCGGATCAATAACTCATGATGACCTATTCGCTATTAGTATGACTAACATTACTATGGCGAATGCTTAAACGGAGCATTGCTCATAATATCGAGTGAAAAAAAAAGAAAAGAAAACGACAGCTGTGAAACATTACCTGCTTTGTATTTTTGTAGGAAACACAGTTTAGATCTTTTTAGGGTAAGAGGTGTGTGAGTTATTGCTGTCTATCACTGAATGAGTCAGGAATATCAAAACAAAACCAACTTAACTAGCGCCCCTCACACAGCTTGATCCGCGCTGGCATTTCTCCCCTTGGGTTTTTGGTTTTGAAAAGGGAAAAAATTCCACCATCCCGTGAAAATGTTAAGGATACCGTGTATCAGATTTGCACAATCCATATGTACAACGCTTTGGTCTATTTCCCTCGCTTGAAAGCTTGACAGAGCCCCTGCGCGTAGCTACGGTTGCTAAGCCACGATTGGTGGATGGCGGTTTTTGGGTGTGGCTTAGCAAAGGGTCAATTTAGCTTACCCAATTCATCAATACAGTACCACATGTCTTTGGACTTGTGGGGGAAACCGGAGCATCCGGTGGAAACCCATGCAAACACGGGGAGAACATGCAAACTCCACACAGAAATGCCAACTGACCCTGCTCGAACCAGCGACTTTCTTGCTGTGAGGCGATCGTGCTACTGACTGCACAACCGTGATGCCCTTTAAAAAACATTATCATCTCTAATTTTAACGTAACCTTTTATTTATTGTTTAGCTACAAAAAAAAAGCATATTTCAATTCAATGTGAACACTGTTGCTCAACGGATAGAGCACAATTTAGAAAAGTCAACGGTCAGCAAATCAAGGAATAGACAGGTGCAGCTTGGCATTAAACTCCCTTGTGTTATACATTGAATTCTTATGTTTTCATTACAATAGCTTCATTATAAAACATTATATATATATATATATATATATTATATATATTTTTTATATATTATATATTGCATTAGTTTATATGATTAAAGTAATGTTTTCAATTTATTTTTAAATAAATTAGGAAATTATCCATGGCAACATTGTAATACAGTTTACCTTATATACCTAAATATATTTACCTTTGGCTCACGGCCTCACGGTCAAGTTTGGTTTTTGACCCTTCATAAGAAAAAGTTTGGGCATCCATGGTTTAGAGCTTAATAATTACAACCTTCCAGAACAATATAGAAAACAAATGCACCCTTAAATAAAGGTTAAAATTATATGCAAATTAATGCAATTAAAAAAATAATAAAAATGTGTTAACACATGACTGTCCACCACATAAACACAATCAAGCCGTTGAAAACAATATTTGACCACCCCTTTAAAAAATAATGTTAATCATAGCATGGTATGATTTAAGGCTGAGGTGAAAAGTCAGTGGTGCTTAACTAATCTAGAAAACCTCCTTCCTCAGTACTATAAACAAGTGAATAATCAAATATATACAATTACTTGACTGTCCAATAATAACAGTGCATTACATTACTCAAATTCAGCAATAATTGTAGGTATGTTATTTATGTGTGGTATTCAGCTCTGTATTTAACCAAAATGATCACTGAAGAAGTGCTGATTTGTAATCTGTTTACACTGATTTTATTAGCAGATAACTTGCTATAATTCCCATGGGTAACCCTTTTAAACTTGTTTGAAAAAAGATGTTTAAGTTATGATTCACCTCCACTGGCACATAGTCAAAACAGATCACCTCATGCATGACATGATTTTCACAGCACTGAAAGAGTGAGTTTTAATAAATCACTTGACCACTGTCTTCAGCCCACACACCAGAAAGAAGAATTGCTTTCTTTCCAACAGAAATGGATGAGTACAAGCTACACACTTTTAAATCCCATTTTTGACCAGAGTCATGAATGACATTACTTTGTCTTCTCATCTGTTTGATTTGATATGTTTGGTGTGATTGATAGAAAAGGCTGTTTTCAAAAGGCATTTCCTGGAAAATGTAATTGTTTCTGGTAAATGTCGTCTAGTGGCGCACAACATTAAACCACAAGGCATCAGGACTTAAAAGAAGTTAGCGTTTCATTTAACCTCCTTCATTCAGTGCAACAACCTATTTCAGGTTTTCTACTGTTAAGTTAGTATTTTAAGTTGGTATTTTTAAACAAGGCTTTTGTATTTAGGGCTTCAAGCGTAGCACTGAAACAGTATTGCAGTTGTTTGAAAAGTCCAAAGGTCATCATTCTGCCCTACTGTTGATTAGACAAACTTGAAATTTCCCAAATAGTAGTACTCTTACAATCTGTCATGATGCCAAGGCTCACTCGATCAGCCAGAGAGTGACGCAGCCATGAGGTGTAACACTAAGCAGTAGAATGCTAACAGAGATATTCCAAGAGAAATGTTTAATAAAATGAAAACTTTCTTACCATACTGGGGTCCATGCTCGATCATGACTTCTTCTTCTTCATTCAAAAATAATAGTAATCCATAGTTCAGAAAATATATTTGTTTTTCTTCTCATTTTGGGCTTGAAGATTTGCAGCTTCCTGTAGTGTTGTCAAGCAAGATAGTTGCATGAGTGCACTAGAGTCTATTTAGCACTTAACTAACTCTGGGAACAGTGCACCAGCCCGGCCCTAGAGAGATAAAATCAATAAACGGTATTAGATTACACTGAGAGATGTTTTTAATGCAATATATAAATAAAGCACAGTGTTTTTACAGAGATATGGAGTGATTGGAACAAAGTGTCAGCTGAAAATGTACAAACTGGTGTAGGTGTTGATTAAAGTGTCAGAGAGATGAAAGAATGTGTCTTTTACAGATGGTTTGTCAAGTCCACACACATGTGAGAGGCACACTAAGAAGTGCATAATATTTTGAGGTTTTCATGTGGTGTGGTTGTCGGCAGATGAGTGTGGTGGTGAGCAGGGGTGGATTTAGTGATTCTGGGGCCCTAAGCAATTTCAGCCATGGGGCCTAAAAGTTCTAAAAAGCACCTTTAATTTTTTAATTTTACAATTTATTTTGCTGTTTTTTCTTATATAATTGGATGTCCTTTTCTACATTTTATCGTAATACACAATAATAATAATAACATGTAAAGCACATTGTAAAACTTTTTAAAGGATTTGTTTTCTTAAGATGAATTAACAACTAAACATAATGAATGAACTATTTCGTTTTTAAAACTAAATCTTTACTGATTTATCTGCTGGACTGATCCATGATTGAAGGTGGGGGACACATTTGCACAGATGTAATAATTACCTTCAAATAAAACAATTTTAGATCCTCGCCGTACAAAATATGATAGGAAACAATGTTATATATAATTTATAGGTGTCATTTATATTCTAGGAATTTATTTGGGGACCCTCAGATTTCCTGGGGCCCTAAGCAGCCGCTTACCTTGCTAATTGGTTAAATCCGCCCCTGGTGGTGAGGTGGATCAGATCAAGTAATTCTGAGTAAATTTGGCCAGTACTTATTGTTAGGGCCAGACAGAATCTGCTGACATTTTTTGCCATTTCTGCAAAGAATTTTGTAAAAAATCTGTGGATTTATGCGAAATGATTTGGGTAGTACTGTAACTAAAAACTTAATAAATTAAATTTAAAAATAATACCTTTTTATCTTGTATTTAATGTTTACAATGCAAATCCATCTAGATCCACTTATTAGGTAAACAAAGCTTGTCTTTCTTATATAATATATCTAAAAGTCAGAAAATATTACTTTACCAACTGTATTGTTTATAAATCAAAGGAACTCTTTCATATTAGTCAATAATATTAATGAAATTAATTTAAAAACTGAATAAATATAATTTTACAAACATTTACACAAGAAAGTACATAGACTCGATGAGCCAAAAATCTGCAGAAATCTGTGGATTTCAGAATTTCTGTGTGGGCCTACTTATTGCCCATCTTGAGGCCATTTAATAAAATTAGCACTAAGAATTCAGTTCAAGTTTAACTAAGTACAGCTTAGATCTCAACATCATGGCATCCTCGTAAATGTGACATGCATATTAATAAAGTTCGATGATCAACTCGATAAACTTCTTAACCGTATGGTGTTTCAATTGTTTTAAAATGAAAACACTTCTTTCTGACTTTCTAACATTTTATTAGTTGCATCATAAATAAATAAAACTGAAATAAATGTATCTTTGAAGCTCAATGTGACACTAGGCAAAGGTGGATGTTTGTAGCAGAATGTAAAATTAGTTATTTTTTGCACAGTACATTTTTATTTACATTGTTCATTTATTTATATAATAACTTTCAGATGAAAAATATTGAGCTCAAAACATGTGAAAGATGTTCAGAAACAACAGATAACAATTTTCATTCCTTCATGTCGTATTGAAATTTTTGACACAAACAGCCTCTAAGACTCAGATGAGTTTCATCTAAGGGGTACTTTCCAATGAACAACCACACATAAAAAACAGTGATCACCTGACTGAGTGAAGTGTGTGGTGGAAGTTTACATTCATCTTTTATAGAGACAAATTGATCTTTATTTAACAAACCATTTCAGATGGTGTAATGATGACATCCTTATTCTTATGTCACTGGTTGATAAATATGTAACTTGAACGGTCAAGGTTAGCTTGGCTCAGGACAGGTACAGCTGAGGTTTGTGTTGAGGACACAAAGCCGCCACTGAAACCTAAAAAAAAAACATGTGGCGCAATGCGGCGCAAGGCGTGAGGCAAATGTTGTTTGCTAGTTTCTATTTTGAGAAACTATAATAGACTGTTAAATAGACCAGATCAAAGCAGGTCTAAAGTCCAGCGCAGAGCACGTTAGTTCTGAACCTCACTTACACGTTGCTTAATACACACAGGGTGTACAGCAATATGCAAATATCTTTACAAATGAAAAGGTAAAGAATAAAATATTACAAAAATTATTATTTTCTAGCCTACATGAATATAACAATATACTTTCATGCCTTCTTCATCTCGGGGGGCTTTTTCAGTTTATTCATAACAATTTGCTTTTGTATAATGTTATTATTATTAGCAGTATTATTTATTATATGCATATTTATATTTGTTTTATTAAAAACAAGCTTAGATTTGTCCACCTGTTTTAGACCATATGGGGCATAGCACGTGTATTTGGATATAACTCAGTTTTTTGCTCATTTATTCATTTGCTGGAAATTAGAACTGAATTTAGAAATAGTTTTGAAACAAATCTTTGCGCTTAATAAACAAAATTAATTATGTATAGGCTAATGGATGTCTGTGCGTACAACACGTTTCCCTGTCCACGAGAGTGAAAGTAAAGAACGAGGAGGCTCATCTCTTATTCTCGCCTGTAGTTGCTCTTTTTAACTGTTTTATTGCTAGTGAAGCGTTCAGTTTTTCCACTTACAAAGTCCACCATGTAAATATAAAATGCGCTATGGGCGACGCAACTGACTCTTAAAGGGAATGGGAGATGAGACTCTGGTTGGTTTATTCACACCTTTAACACACCTATAACTCATTAAGAGAAAAAATCTCAACCCTGTTAGACCATGCGCCACGGTGCAAAGCGGATTTTTCCATTCTTAAAATAATAAAAGTGGACTCTGACACGCTTAATGCTTTTGCGCCCTGAGCTTTGGACTTTGCACATGGATTAAAATAGAGCCCTTTGTCTTGTTGACCTGAGAGATGTGTTCAAACAGTATTGTTAGTCCACAAGTGCACATTAAGTGTGCCATGTGTGACAAGGGTGCTTCAGTGAAGAGCAAGCCCTTGACAATAACAGCCTTAATCACGGTTTGTGTAAACTTAGTGCGAGCCAAAAGGTCATTACAACAGCCCACTCAGCATTTCATATGGACTGGGGATTCCCCTTTCATCTTTCTAACTGAGCTCCTCCTGTATAATGCAACAGGAATGTAGAACTGAATGAAAGTAAGTGGTCTGATGTAAATGCTACCACTCTGCTACAACTCAATTTAAAAAAACAACAACAACAGCTGCTGGTAAATGTCACTGAATAATTTTCATCAGCTTTATTGACTGATTTGTTTCTGCAGTTCCTCTTAGAAACCCTATAGAAGTTAGAGTGGTGTGTGTGTAAAGACGGGCCTTGGATAACTGCAAAACTATTCAACACAGTCAATCTTTATCAGCATTTAAAGAAGAAAAAACAGAAGTTTACCTTCTGCTTTGTGTGGGAAAAATGATCTGTGGATTTAGCAAACTTTAGAGGCATCTTATCAATAACCACAATCCACTTTGTGCATTGTCTTTTCTTATCTTTCAAGTTTGCTAAAACCCATACAAAACAGCGATAGGGTAATAAAAAAAAATTGTCAGAAAGCTCATACCTCAGACATTGACTATATATTATATTATATTATATTATATTATATTATATTATATTATATTATTTTATATTATATTATATTATATTATATTATATTATATTATATTATATTATATTATATTATATTATATTATATTACATTATATTATATTATATTATTTTATATTATATTATATTATATTATATCACATTATATTATTATATTATATTATATTATATTATATTATATTATATTATATTATATTATATTATTTTATATTATATTATTTTATATTATATCACATTATATTATATTATATTATATTATATTATATTATATTATATCACATTATATTATATCACATTATATTATATCACATTAATTATATTATATTATATTATATTATATTATATTATATTATATTATTTTGTATTATATTATATTATATTATTTTATATTATATTATATTATATTATATTATATTATATTATATTATATTATATTATATTATATTATATTATATTATATTATATTATATTATTTTATATTATATTACATTATATTATATTATATTATATTATATTATATTATATTATTTTATATTATATTATATTATATTATATTATATTATATTATATTATATTATATTATATTATATCACATTATATTATATTATATTATATTATATTATATTATATTATATTATATTATATTATATTATATTATATTATATCACATTATATTATATTATATTATATTATATCACATTATATTATATTATATTATATTATATTAATTATATT
The DNA here is from genome assembly GCF_903798145.1 of Danio aesculapii. Lineage (NCBI taxonomy): Eukaryota > Metazoa > Chordata > Actinopteri > Cypriniformes > Danionidae > Danio > Danio aesculapii. Next base: position 33,687,366 of record NC_079450.1, read on the forward strand.
ATATTATATTATATTATATTATATTATATTATATTATATTATTTTGTATTATATTATATTATATTATATTATATTATTTTGTATTATATTATATTATATTATATTATATTATATTATATTATATTATTTTATATTATATTATATTATATTATATTATATTATATTATATTATATTATATTATATTATATTATATTATTTTATATTATATTATATTATATTATATTATATTATATTATATTATATTATATTATATTATATTATATCACATTATATTATATTATATTATATTATATTATATTATATTATATTAATTATATTATATTATATTATATTATATTATATTATTTTGTATTATATTATATTATATTATATTATATTATATTATATTATATTATATTATATTATTTTATATTATATTATATTATATTATATTATATTATATTATATTATATTATATTATATTATATTACATTATTTATATTATATTATATTATATTACATTATATTAGATTTTATTATATCACATTATATTATATTATATTATATTATATTATATTATATTATATTATATTATATTATATTATATTAATTATATTATATTATATTATATTATATTATATTATATTATATTATTTTGTATTATATTATATTATATTATATTATATTATATTATATTATTTTATATTATATTATATTATATTATATTATATTATATTATATTATATTATATTATATTATATTATATTATATTATATTATATTATATTACATTATATTATATTATATTATTTTATATTATATTATATTATATTATATTATATCACATTATATTATTATATTATATTATATTATATTATATTATATTATATTATATTATATTATATTATATAATATTATATTATATTATATTATATTATATTATATTATATTATATTATTTTATATTATATTATTTTATATTATATCACATTATATTATATTATATTATATTATATTATATTATATTATATTATATTATATTATATCACATTATATTATATCACATTATATTATATCACATTATATTATATTATATTATATTATATTATATTATATTATATTATTTTGTATTATATTATATTATATTATATTATATTATATTATATTATATTATTTTATATTATATTATATTATATTATATTATATTATATTATATTATATTATATTATATCACATTATATTATATTATATTATTTTATATTATATTACATTATATTATATTATATTATATTATATTATATTATATTATATTATATTATATTATTTTATATTATATTATATTATATTATATTATATTATATTATATTATATTATATTATATTATATTATATCACATTATATTATATTATATTATATTATATTATATTATATTATATTATATTATATTATATTATATTATATTATATTATATTATATCACATTATATTATATTATATTATATTATATTGATTATATTATATTATATTATATTATATTATATTATATTATATTATATTATATTATATTATATTATTTTGTATTATATTATATTATATTATATTATATTATATTATATTATATTATATTATATTATATTATATTATATTATATTATTTTATATTATATTATATTATATTATATTATATTATATTATATTATATTATATTATATCACATTATATTATATTATATTATATTATTTTATATTATATTACATTATATTATATTATATTATATTATATTATATTATATTATATTATATTATATTATATTATATTATATCACATTATATTATATTATATTATATTATATTATATTATATTAATTATATTATATTATATTATATTATATTATATTATATTATATTATATTATATTATATTATATTATATTATATTATATCATAACTGACATATTATGTGCATTTATACACTTGTGTATACTTCATATATTTGTTTTTCTTTAGTTGATTTAGAAATTGCAATCTTTCTATCTTTTTGTACAAATAAACATGACAATTGTGTTTAATATTTATATATATATATATATATATATATATATATATATATATATATATATATATATATATATATATATATATATATATATATATATATATATATATATATATATATTGTTGTAGCCTAGTTAACTTGATATTCATCATTCACTAATTAGTCAACTTCCACAGGTATTTACGACAGATGACAACTTGTTATTTAAAGCCACATACACCAGGTCACGCATGTCTATCGGTCTTTGTCAGGTGACGTCACGCTCGTAAACACCGAATTGCATTATGGGACATAGCCGCCATTTGTGTTGTATCCGAGTTAACGTGAGGTGTTGCATGGGTTTAGCGTCTTTCGCAGAGTAAATACAGTGTTACGTTCTTGTTGTGTTAAGGGCTGTAAGTTAATAACAAATCACGCGATCGAAAGGGTAAACAAATTATCACGACGACAGATATATTAAATTTCCCACTCAGAAGAAAGGATATTGAGAGACTGTAGCGGTGCATCGGGTGCCCTGGCCTGCTGCATTGAGACGCAAAATATATCTTTTGCTGGCATATCTCCGTTTATGCTCTGGACGTTTTCACAAAGGTAAGTACGTAAGAACATTTAAGTAACTTTACAATTGTCATTGCTTTAGCTTCAAATACTTATTTTAATTCAGTGTTACACTTTAGTATTGGGGGTAGAACTGCATTTAAATCTTAACAAATCAACTTAGTGCATATGGATTTAAGATTGTGAAGTAATCGATTGTTAAAATGTTGTAAAATACTTTTGAAATCTTAGTTACAACTTACATTTGCTGATTTACTCACCCCCTGTCAAAAAGTACATTTTCGACTTATTTTCTAAAACAAATAAAGGTTTTTGTTGAAAACATTACATGAAATATTTTAAACTTTCAGACTGCAGTTTAAGAAAATAAATATATTGGATGACAAAGGGATGAGTAAATGATCAGTAAATGTTCTTTCTGGGAGATAATGTTTTAAAAGTTCAAAATTTAATTCACGTTTGCTCAAACTGTCATATTTCCATAAGCACGTAGTATTATAGTACATTTGTTTTTACTTATTCTTTCTATGTGTAATTTTTTGCTGTATATACTGTATAACTTTGCTGTATAACTTGTCATTGCCAGCCAACCTGCATATAAGATGATGGAAACTGACCCAGACTGAGCACCATCTCTACATCTAGGCCACACAGATACTACACAGACAGACACTGCACACTCTGCAATACAAACTAAGAGAAGGAAATAAAACCAACACTGCAGTCAGCTGAAGATGTGGACGAACAACATGTAGAGGAGGAGACACGTGAGGTTGAAGATGGTGAGAGACACAGATGAGGAGACACAACACTAAGGAGGTAGCCGAGACAAACTGAGTGTAAATTGTGTTTGGACAGATGTGTAGAAGTGAACCGCCTGTTTGGAGGAGAACTGACAGCTGCTGTGTGAACTTGAATACAGGATGTCTGATGGATTTTGTGACAAGAATGATGCTCAAGTACCTAACAGTAAAAAAAACACAAAATCTTAATAACAAGCACTGACCCATCAACATGATACTGGATTGTGAAGGTGAAGATGTCACATTACAGCAGAGGATTGTAACTGTCTGTTGTGCTCAACAAACCAATGTCCCACTGTAGTGTAGAAGAGCTGTAGTTGTCAATAAGAGTTAAAAGCCCAGGTCTAGAAATGCATTCTGTGCTTAATTGATGCATTCTTTGCAAATTCCTTCCCATTTTTGTAGCTTTGTTTCTTTCACTGTGTGTATGAGTGTGTTTTGCTGATGTTTCATCCTGTCTCATGTAAACAATATGATGCATTACTCCAGAAATGAATTTTCCCTCAGTGCCTGAATAAAAATATCATTTGTATTAATGTAAATAAATGGAGGATGACTTAAAATGTGTTGTTAACTCATTTATTGTTCTTCACAATAACAAAACTGGTACATCAAAACACAAGGTAAGCAGTTATTACTTGAACTGAATAACCCTTTAAAGAACTGAGACGAGTGCTTTTGCTCACAGTTAAACATTAGATCAGTCAGTAGTTTGAGCTGAATAGATATTTCACCCACAAATTTAAAGTGACTTACTATGTATATGCCATCAAGTGGTTCTAAACCTCTATGAGGTTATTTTTTCTCTTTACACTAATAAAGATATGACGAAGGCTGAAAATCTAACCACTGACTCCATAGTAGGAAAACCAACAAATCCAATGGAAGTCAATGGTTACAGGTTTTATTTAATGTTAAATATTAACATTAAATAAATATTTAAATATTTAAATATTAATGTAAATATTGTAAATATTTAATGTTTTTTTGTTGTTGTTCTCTGTGCACTCAGTGTATTTGACTAAATAAAATTATAATAGTATTTACATGTTTTCTTCTGTTGCTTTCATTACATTTATTGTTCATATTTGTAAAATAATTTGGATACAAACATCTTTCCAATAGTTTGTTAATGTAAATATTAGATGTAACTAATGAAATAAAAGGAAAAACTGCAATAAATAATTAAAAATACTTACTGTGATTTAATGGTGTTTAAACTAAAACAACGTATATTAAGACATTGATTATATACAGTCTGACATGTCAGCAATGGGAAGGCGGCAGAGCACTCCCTTGGTTTGCAATTAATTTAAATGGATCTATATCCTGAATGTAAGACAGTTTATCAAAAAGACGGTCCCTGGCATCTTTGTTTAGTTTATTGCGGTCCCGTGAACTCTCGATTTTCTTGTACTTCTCCAGCTTGACCCTTTTTTGGCATGAATCTCTCTTGCGTTATTATGTGTCTCTCAAGTTGTCTCGGGAAGCGATACCATTAAAATGGCGCAGGTGTGACGTCACACACAACAAACACACGTGACTGACAAAGACCGATTCAAGACTTCCTGGAAAATCTTCCATTTCACGCAACACTGATGTGCTTATGCCATATACTCAAGCAATGTCATATAAGCATTTGTACTTATACAATCTTCCACATACAGTCAAGCCCGAAAATATTCATACCTCAGGGATATAAATAATATTGGGATTAACTGGTTGTAAACACAACCAATCAAGATACAAATCACAAACTATTACAAATTCTGTCAATTACCAATTGCCCATAGTATGGCTGCATAATATTAGAGAAAAAAAATCTCATTTGCAATATTTTGTTCACAATGTGAAATATATTTCACCAGATGGATTGGATTAAATAACTATTTGTGAATATTTTTTTAGAATGGTTGAGGTGAGTTAGGTAAGTCCATCTGCACACATTATTATAAACTAGTTAAAGTTAACTTTAAACAAGATGTTTGGGGAAGAAAACATTTAGCATTGGCTGCTACTTTTGTCTGGTAAGCCCTAATGCCAGTCAGACAAATATTTAACAGGGTGGTCCTCTTCGATATTATATTTTTTAATGTGTAATGTAGCTGTGTGAACATAAACAACATCTCTGAATGTAATGCGCTCAAAGTTCAATGCAAAGGGTGACATTGGCTTTTACAGAGTTAGCTTAGCAAAGTCTACAGTGAACAAAGTTTGGGGACTACAAAAAAACACATCCGGGTTAACGAAGTCATAAATCCTTCAAGTTACACATATACACCCTGCGCAGTGAAGGAGTGTAGCCAGAGGCGCTGTAACGTTATAGCAGAGAAAGCTAAAATGCCATCCAAATGCTGCTATTTTCACAGAGCTTCTTCTGTTTCTGTATTTCGGCTTTGTGACACGACACAAAGAGAGAAGTGTGTACAATTTATTAAATATTTATTTAATTATGTTACAGAGAATTACAAAAGAGATACATAGCTCTAGCATTTGACAAAGGATAGCTTCCAGAATCTCTCCCAGTTCAGTGCTGTATTCGGTTTAAAAACTTCTCAAAGAAGGAGCAGCTCCAACCATAAAAGAGGAAGCTGTGAATTGTGAGCCAACACCATAGACTGTAAAATATATGGACGGAGCATCCGTGACGTCACCCATAGGTTTCTGAACACTGCAAAAGAAGCTACTAGTAGGCGCGGCCAACCGTCGCCATTTTGTTCGCGCGTCATCGCACCCACGGCGGGATACCAAACAAGGGCAAAGAGGCGGAGAGTGGGCGGAGCTACAGACGCCTGCTGGCACTTTGCTTAGACCTAGCAGACAGACTTTACTTTGGGAGAAACGCTTGATACTTCATTACCTGCGACTCGTTTGTGTTCTGACCACATGTGCTTGGCTGTACACTATATCAATAAAGTGTTTAGACTTTTAAAAACACTGTAGTAATACAGTGAGCCACTAAACATTGTTCTTATGACGTTTTTCTACAGGAGGAAAACGCGAATTACTTCCAAACACTTCAGATGTGTGTGTGTGTTAGTAAATGCAAGACTATTGATGAACTCCAGCATAACACTGCATGATAACGCTTCAGATGACTATTCTAGAGCCTACAGCTAATCAATCTGTCACATTCTGGAGTGCTTTACGGGTCTAAAGAAAAATATTAATGATAAATGATCTTAAATAAAACAAATACATTTATAGAGATGGTATACAAGTATATAACTTTACTCACAAGGGAAACGAGGCCACGTGAATGGCTTGTGAGCACAATTAAGTGCACACAGCATCCCATATCATCTGATAATTGTAAAAAATAAGGCAGCTGACTGTGTAAAGCCACATAAAACAGAACAAAAATACGATGAATATGCCGAGATCAGTGACTAATCTGCCGGATTCAGCTGAGGTGAAGTGACGGCGACCAGCGAGACCTAGCTGTCATTCAAGTGGCCACGCCCTTAATTATGCAAACTTAATATAACCTAAAATAAAGGAAATGGATGAGTTATAAAAAAATTCACCCCCTCACAGTTGTCATGGAGGGTAATAATAGCTATATGAACCAAAATTGTTCTTTGTACCAGGCTGTAAACACCTTTTTTCTGTTGTAAAGTTGGCCATTCTAACAGTGGGCTCAATTGCAACTTGCTCTATTATGGAGCCAGGACTAGCGGAATTTTGATGAATTGCAGTTTCAGTTACTTCCGTATTACCTTCCCGAGAGAGAGCGGGAGGTTGCCGCTTGGCCAACACCTGTAAGTATTTTTATTATTTGTTTAAATTGATCAATTACATGCATAGTTTCTAGTATTAACGGTATGTTGTAGCAAGGATGTAAACAAGGATGTAAACAATGGGAAATGCTGTTTGACACCGTTAACAATTTAGCTACAAATTCATGTTTGTCCGTCAAACCGCTATAAACACTCACAATCTTCAGCAGCGCTGCAGTGTCTCTCTACATGACCACTTTCTGTGCATTCTCAAATAACAAACTCGCAAAAGATATGAGAATGGTTTATATTTCTTACACTTAAAACCCAAATATATATGAAAGACTTGTCAGGTTTTATTTTATTTTAGTTCAGCTGTGTTATTTTCTGTCTGATTCAGGCTCAAACTGATACAGCTACACTGACTGACATTCTTTACACAACAGAGGCAAAGCGTGTGCAAGTAGAGGCGTGACGCTTCCTGGTGACATGGACGCGATCTATTAACCACAGCACAATATGAAGGCATGTTATATGACCAATCAGAGCCTCTTGAGGGCGGGCCTTCTGAGGAACTAGGAAATATGACAATATGTCTATTTCAAGTTAGCTGAGAAGCAGTGTATAATTAAAATGAGGTATATGTAAAAATTACATGATATGTACAAATTTAAAACACAACCAAGCCTTAAAAATATACTCTGGACCACCACTTTAAAAATCCAATGTAAAATGACACTTCGTCACCTTGGATTAATACGGTTTTATCTGCGTTCTGAATGACTTTGAGATAATGAGTAAAATGTAAACAACTTATAAAAAAAACATCCCATAATGTAAATAAGTTGTCATTTAATAAGAATATGTCAATAACTCAATTTTGACAAAATTGTCAGATAGAACCTTATAATTCTAAGGTGACAACTTGGCATCCTTACTATAAAATTGAATTTACTTAATTTTTGTTAAAGCTAAATGTTTCTTGTGCTGGACTGTATGAAAATCATACACTTTAAATCCAACAGTTCAACTTTGCCATTAATCTACAAGCTCCAAGCCAAGAATTACCCATACTTTAGATATAAAGTAAAGTAAAGATCCTCTTATGTGGTTATTACTGATGTGCCTATTGCAATATCGATGCTGAAATGATATATTGTGCAGCCCTAGCCCATGGCCTTGGATTTTTTATTTTATCTTTTTGCTTATTTACAAATTTAACAATGTTTGATTTTAAAAATTTAACAGTTCAGTTGCATTGCACTGTAGCACAGATGTCAGCTTAAGCTCTAGACCATTGTTTATTCTTTTTTATTAATTTGTCCTTGCAAACAGAAGTAAAAAAATCCCCAAGTCATGTGAAGTTTTAAATGTTTCCTGTATCTTATCCTAATATGGACTTCTTTTCTTCCTGATATGGACTTTCTTTCATTTTGTTTTTGCAGTCAAGGGTGTGTTGAGGAGGGAAGTTATTATAGCTTCAGACAGTTAAAACCCAATAAAGAAAGGCTGAGCAGAGAATCAAAGCTATATTATTTCCTTAGTTGACAATTATGAGATAACATCGTCTAAAAGAAAACCATTACATTTTAAGTGGCCTGTTAGTATTTGTATTAGTATTATAAACCCAGATAATACGCCTAGTTAAATAAACATACATTATAAACGTCAAATGTGTTTTCCATTAGCGCATTTAGCTGTTCTTATTATAAAATATTTCTTATCCCACAATTCATTTCTTATATTCCACATCAGATGTTTACATTCATAATCATCATCATCAACTTTATTTTTCAGAATCAAAGTCCACTCAAAAAACAAACACAAGCTACAATAATACAATATGGACAACACAGTAAACCTGAGATTTTACAGCAACATTAAAATATCATTCTGTGAAACGCCCAACAGACAGAAAAAACATCATGTACACTAACCGTCTAAAGTTTGGGGTCAGTAGGATTTTCAAATTATTTAAAATGAGCTTCTCCTGCTCACCAAGGCTGCATTTATTTAATCAAAATACATTACAAATTGTAAAAAGGAGTGTACATAAAGATGAACTCACCAATGCCCACATATTGGAGAAAAATCTAACTGAACAAGTGCCAGGTTCATCAGTGTACACCGAACAGCCTTCAGTAGTGTTAGTGCCAGCAGATTCTAATAGTATCTGGCTGCAGACTTGCACATAGAAGCTGTTACATGCAGTCTCAGACACAAGCATTGTTGCACTTATTGACTACAACGTATTGAATGTATTGTACTGTGCGTGTATATTGTTTCATTTTTTTATTTATTTTTTTAATATAGTTAAATTTGTAACAACTTCCTGCCCAGGGACTACAAATGTAAATGATCTTTATAGCTTTAACTCTGGAATGAATGAATGATTGAATGAATGAATGAATGAATGAATGAATGAATGAATGAATGAATGAATGAATGAATGAATGACGGAATGAATGACGGAATGAATGACGGAATGAATGACGGAATGACTCTTTCTGATTCTGATTCTGAATGAATGAATGAATACTCAATAGAGCTAGTGTCTGGCGGGGCTAGCTGTACACAATATAAGCACCCATGCAGTCTCAGCTCACAGTATGCAAGCTGTGTCATGGATAGACTGTGTCTTTCCAACTAAGTAGACACATCAAATGTGGTAAAACCCAAAGCATCACACATTTTTTCCATGTTTATCAGTTAAGATTACTTTTTACTTAGTTTGGGAATTTTTCAATGCAGGGACTGAACTCCTCTCATACTGTTCCTGATTTCAAATTTGACCTGCCAGAACAAATACTGCACTTCATGTACAGTAAATGCTATTATGTTGTCACTTTCTCCTCACATCCTCAGGAAATCATTAAAGTTATTTTGTCAGCAACAGGATTTAGATTGTGTATTTTTCAGGTTGAGTAATATATTATCAGTGGAATGTGGTCTGGCAGCTTAAGTTACAAATGTTTTGTGTTTGTACACTGAATGTGTCATTTCTATTAACTTGTTCCCCTTGAAATGATCCCCAGTGGTTGTAAAACTATAGCAATCATGCTGCAAACATGCTGAATAATGAGTACCAATCTGCCCAATATAACAGAATATGTGTTACAGAAGTTACAAAAACAACCATCTTTTTTATTTATTCAGTTTCTTATTTATTTTAATTAAACAATTGAATAATTGACAAATGTTTCGATTATTTTTGTACAATACAGTTTATAAAGTAATATTTTCTCTGTTATTTAATGGATGGATTTTATGAGATGTGTTGTAGCTTTGTTTACCAAATAAGTGATTCTAATTAGATTTGCATCATAAACCTTAAAAAAAGATAAGGAATTCTTTTAATCTTATTACCTCATAAGTCTCTCATATACTCTCATATAATTTTGATTAATTTTCTCTGACTTGTTTCAAAATTCTGCCCCGAAATGGCAAAAAAGTCCACATGTTCTGTCTGACCCTGTGTATATGTTTGTTTAAATCACTATTGACCTCAAATTTACTGTAAGAATATAAGCCTATTTGTGTTGTTACATTTATACACTGTACTTACACATAGTAGATGAGTATAAACAGTTGAAATAGTAAGCTAAAGTCAAAAATTTTGACTAGATATAAGGACAAAAACAAATCCATTGATAGATTTTAAAAAGCAGGGTCCTTCCAATGAGATTGTAACAAAAAAAACAAACAAATACACTGAAATCACATGTCAGATTGGTATCTAAAACAGAATAATTCCCAGATCCATCCAAAAACCACACATTTGTCTCACTGCTGTCTAAGTTAATGTTTTGCTTGTTTCTGTGTCAGCCACCACTCCACCACACTTCTGCCACTAAGGCTGCTGAGGTTAGTTTGCTTTCTGTCTCTATGTTGAATGATTCCCAAACGTTTCAAGATGTGGCCTGCATTTAGCAGCATACCTCACATATACGGTTTTAACAGACATTTTAATCTTTTCTTTTTCCTATTTGTTCCACATTTTAAATATGCCAGAAACATATATGTCCACATATAGGTCAGTAACATATATGTCCCATATATGCCAGAAACATATATATCCCATATATGCCAGAAACATATATGTCCCATATATGCCAGAAACATATATGTCCACATATAGGTCAGTAACATATATGTCCCATATATGCCAGAAACATATATGTCCACATATAGGTCAGTAACATATATGTCCCATATATGCCAGAAACATATATATCCCATATATGCCAGAAACATATATGTCCCATATATGCCAGAAACATATATGTCCACATATAGGTCAGTAACATATATGTCCCATATATGCCAGAAACATATATGTCCACATATAGGTCAGTAACATATATGTCCCATATATGCCAGAAACATATATGTCCACATATAGGTCAGAAACATATATGTCCCATAGATGCCAGAAACATATATGTCCCATATATGTCAGAAACATATTTGCCCCATAGATGCCAGAAACAGATACGTCCACATATGCCAGAAACATATATGTCCACATATAGGTCAGTAACATATATGTCCCATTTATGCCAGAAACATATATATCCCATGTATGCCAGAAACATATATGTCCCATATATGTCAGAAACATATGTCCAATATATGTCCATATATGTAAAACACATACAGTATATGTCCCATATATGCCAGAAACAGATATGTCCACATATATGCCAGAAACATATGTCCAATATATGCCAAAAACTATATGTCCATATATGTAAAACACATACAGTATATGTCCCATATATGTCAGAAGCATATATGTCCACATATAGGTCAGAAACATATATGTCCCATATATGCCAGAAACATATAGGTCCATATTTGTAAAACACATACAGTATATGTCCCATATATGTCATAAACATATATGTCCACATATATGTCAGAAAAATAAAATAAATGTCCACATGTGTGCCAGAAACATACATGTCCACATATATTCCAGAAACATATCTGTCCCATATATGCCAGAAACATATGTCCAATATATGCCAAAAACATATATGTCCATATATGTAAAACACATACAGTATATGTCCCATATATGTCAGAAACACATATGTCCACATATATGTCAGAAAAATAAATGTCCACATATATGTCAGAAACATATATGTTCAATATATGTAAAACACATATAGTATGTCCCATATATGTCAGAAAAATAAATGTCCACATGTATGCCTGAAACATATATGTCCACATACATGCCAGAAACATATATGTCCATATATGTAAAGCACATACAGTATATGTCCCATATATGTCGAAAGCATATATGTCCCGTATATGCCAGAAACATGTATGTCAACATATATGCCAGAAACATATATTTACAAGACATTATGTGTTTTATACATAAATCTGCCAGATATGTTTCTAGCATATATGTGGACCTATATGTGTTATACCCAGTGCATAGCGCAATCCTTGTGGCCCCACCTGCAAGAGGAGGTGAAAGACTGACTCCTCTTTGCTTGCACGCGCATCACGCAGCACCTGCAATAAAACTCATAGCGGTTTAGCATGACACTTTTATTAATCTTTTTTCCACGACAAGCAGCACCTAATTGTGTTCAAAAGAATTTAAAACACCAAACAGGACAAATTTATACCCCATTTCGAAAGTAAAAAACATACTCTAATAGGTAGCGTAATCTACACAGCAAGTGCAGTGTGTGGGTGAGGGAGGGCAGTGTTTCGATGTGACCCGGTTATGTTGTGGTTCTGTGACTGCTGGTGTTTGTTGCTGTTTAGTTAAACAATTATGACAGTTAAATTATTAGTTTAAAAGATAACTTTAAATTTAAAGGATACTTTCGATTTAAATAAGTAAATTAATTAATATATTAATCTGTTTTTTGTGCGTTTGGGTGGGTTTTGGACAGCTTCTGGGCTAGAAAAAGTCAGCTATATCAGGCAACACTGTACATTAATTAGCATTGCTGCAAATGCAACAGAATCAGCCAAAATAGATTTTTCATCCATTGTCCCTGTCCCTATCAATTCATGGGCAGGGAAAACCACTCCTATGTCACGTTGCGGTGGGCTTCAAAATCACTAGGGTTGTTTTGATTTTTGAGTGAACTAAGAATTGCTGTTATATGCAGTGCAAGATTACAAGTGGTCCTGTAGATCAGACAAAAGAGCAGTTAGACAGCATGAGAAATGAGCCAAGTGCAATACAGTACACCTGTTTCCTGTGGGCATATTTTGTGAATTTGTTAAGGAAACTATTAGTCATTGAAATGTTGGTCTAGTTCATAAAAAGAGCTTATTCAGGCAAGAAAAAAATGCCTATAGCATAAACCAGGCCATCTGACAGGAAACATCTATCAGAATTATTGCCAATACTCCTGAAAAGACTAATAGAAAGAGTTTAGTCTTCTGCACACACATTTTAGTGCTTGATAATATTTAATACCCATAAAAAATGAGATATTTAATTTCCCAAGTATGTGCAATAAAGCGAGAAAAAAAAACATTTAAAAAATGTTTTACATATTATTAAATATTAAAATATTAAAAACATATTAAAAAACATATTATTGCAGGTAATCCCACTACATTTACAGGTATGGGCAACGTATGCTAACTTGTATGAAGCTAAAAGTGCTATTAATGGTTGCTAAAACATTCCTTTTAGACCAGCAAACTAATATTTTGTCCCTGAAACCAGAACAAATTATTTGTTGGTTATTTATTTATTTGTCAGTTCAACAGTCTGACAAACAGTGCAACGGTGAAGCAAATGTCATTCCTTGACCATAATTGAGTGCAATAATCAATTGACTCATTAAGGTCATGTGTGAAACATCTTTAATGATCCACCATATGTTACTGATGACACAATTTAAAAAATGATGCATTAGTACAATGGGGTATTGTTGTGCGGTCATTGTAAATTCAATTATAAAATGATTATCTCTATTCACAGGGCCAAACAGCTCTGACTGCTTTACTCAATGGCTTCTGTGTATTAGTTTTTTATCTTTGAAGCCTTAAACCCTTAAGTTAATAAAAATTTTAAAACAACACTTCTTTTGCAGTGATTTTATTTCTGACAGACTCACTGCTGAAATGTGCCAAATCTATAACTCATGTCACTTGAGGGCTATTTATACTATATTTATAAGCATATGGTGGTATTTGAGGCCTTAGCTCAAAAACACTGTCAATATACAGTTGAAGTCAGAATTATTAGCCCCCCTTTGAATTTATTTTAAATATTTCCCAAATGATGTTTAACAGAGCAAGGAAATTTTCACAGTGTGTCTGATAATATTTTTTCTTTTGGAGAAAGTCTTATTTGTTTTATTTCGGCTAGAATAAAAGCAGTTTTACATTTTTTTAAACCATTTCACGGACAAAATTATTAACCCCTTTATATATATTTTTTCCCGATAGTCTACAGAACAAACCGTCATTATACAATAACTTGCCTAATTACCATAACCTGCCTAGTTGACCTAATTAACCTAGTTAAGCCTTTAAATGTCACTTTAAGCTGTATAGAAGTGTCTTGAAAAATATCTAGTCAAATATTATTTACTGTCATCATGGCAAAGATAAAATAAATCAGTTATTAGAAATGAGTTATTAAAACTATTCTGTTTAGAAATGTGCTGAAGAAATCATCTCTCCGTTAAGTGAAGTTTTCAAACTAATTTCGAGAGGAGCACGTGATATGATTGACTGCAGCTGGCCACTCATCTACATTCACTAGTTAGCCAATCAGATTAACCCCAACTCACTATAAGTAGCCTAGCTAGAACTACTCTCTTATCTTCGTTTTCCGAAGAAACTGACGATAAGTCCGCTCCAGCTCTTCCGAAAGCTACTCACGGACAAACCAACCTTCTACTATTTTCAATCATCATCATCATCATCATCATCATCATAATATCGTCGTCAACTACAACGAAAACAACAACGGAGGCGGCGGACATCACAACAGCGCAGCAACGGGCAAGAAAGAAAGCTCCGCGCTCCCTGAAACATCAGCCCCATCTCAACAACACCCAGCTCAGCCTGGAAGTCTGCCCGAGACTGAGGCTCCAGTAAGAGGCCAAAGGCCTAGCTACTCCAGCCAGAGCACAATGTTTTATTCAATCCTCATCTCCCGCTACTTCAAACCGCCACGTACCTTCTCCAGCGTCATCATACGTCTCTCGTATCCAACAAACGACAGTCACAGAACTCCTCCAAACTCCTAGACGCCGGAACCACAAATTCCATACTGCTGCAATAAACCTGAAAAGACCTTACGAATCCACGTCTTCGCTGACTCTGCCCCCCTAGGACATTACAACCACACGCTCCTGCTACGCCCCCTAAACACTACGTACTACAGCCCACAAACACTGCGCCACCCCGGGCCACCAGAGAAAGCCCTAAAGCAATCTCGGAATCTCCCGGACAATAACGCAACTCTTCTAGCCTGCAGCTCCCCAATCCAGTACAAACTCCAGCCCTCCTCTTCCAGCAATCCTTACCACTCTAAATCCAGCTCTCCCTCCTCTCACACTTGCTACTACTGCGGCGACAGGCACGCCGTCAGCCAAGTCTAAAGAAAACAAATTACTTGTCAACATTTTTAATCTTTATACTGATTTACGTTTGCACCCTGACCTAATTTTTCTGAATTTCTCATTCCAGGTCTGTATAACGGATCCAAGCCCGGTATCTTGGCGCCCCCTTCCCAGCCCTCCACCAACGCTGAACCAGAAATCACAGAGCTATTATAGAAAAAGAGATCGACAATAAATTCAAGTTCGATCCCCTCATTCTTGCTGCTTCGTCAAGCACATTCACATTAGCCTACTGAAATGGGCATTAGAACGTTTCTAAAAACGTCTAATAACGGATCTTTCATCTTCTCATAATTCCGCCTTTTTCAGCATTATCATCACGCTGAACGAAGATGCCCTAAAGAGATTTCTTGGTTTATGGCGTGGTATTTAATTAATCTAGTCTGCTGCAAAGCTTCGCAGTCGACATCACCCCCGCCTTTTAAGTAATTCCATTAAACCCTGATCTCTGGTATCTCCGATTTCTGGCATTAATCAGGCATCACAATTCTACTTCGCAGTCTGTCTATCATTCCGACGCAGAAGTAACCACATTTCAGAAACAATTTGTGGGATTCTCGCCAATAACTACGGCATTCGCACGTAGTTCATCTACTAGACGTTTACAAGTATCTCTGAGATATAAGTTCTGAAGATATAATATATCTGAAGATATAAGAACTTAGTGACAAGTCTTTCTAATATTGGCATTTCCATCGTGGAAGAACCTCCGGCTCAAGCACTTCTATAAAATTCCTAAGCATCAATTTGGATTCGCAGAATTGCATACATGCATACCTAAATACATCGACTGAAAGTTAGTTCCCTTATATATTCTTGAAGAGAAAAGATCGCGCTAAGCACAAACTGTCTATCTTAGGACATCAAAACTCACACGCGCATTATCCTGCAGGGACGCCTTTTTGTCACGCACCTCCAACTCGCAGCATCAGTCCCCGGATTAGATGAGAATATATCTCTATCCGATCTCGGCCATATCAACTCGGTCTGAAGGGCGTCGCGCACCGGAGGCACCGCTCAGCGCGGCGACGGGGTGCGCACATGACAGGGGGAAGGCTAATGCACACCAGACACGCAAATTCATATGTAATTTAAACTAAACTATTTACATAGCGCTCCGTGGCCCGGCAGAATACAAATAGAGTCCTGAATTGTGACTTAGCACTGCGGACAGCCCCCGACGCGCACCCTGATAGAACATATGTTTTGAATTCTAAATGCATGGCTGCACGTCACCGAACAGCGCTTAAGGCGTGCGACCGGCTTATGCTTTCCTTCCTAAGCGCTGGAATTGCTGCCCACTCATTTATAAACGATCCAATTTCATCCTCAGTACATATCTTTAATATACAGACGCCGCCCCCGCCGTAGGCTTAGAGGGATGTTATCAGGACTGCCGACGCGCTACCAACGGACCATTTCGCGGAGAAATTAATAGTCCGCCTCCAAAATTCTCATTTACCGTTACAATGAAGCCGCTGTCCACTGCACTAACAAAAGGCGTTATCATTATCATTATCATGCTTAACTTCATATACAACTCTTCATTTGGACTTCAGCAAAAAAAAAAAAAAATTAATTAAAAAAAATAAAATAAAATAAAAAAATAAAATTTAATTTATAACTGTTGTACATGTTCCTAATTATATAAGGAAATTGCTGATTCCCTTTCTTGCTTTTGTTTCTAGAAACTGGTACCAGAAGCAGAGCCGCACCTGACCTCATCCCTCCTTTGAAGATGACATTCCCACATACATGATGTGCATCAACACCTATAAATATATTTTAGGAAGTAACCCCAGAATATCTCAATAGTTCCTCACTACAGAACACATCCAAACATTTCATTCCCCACATAACACTTCATTCCCGTTTGCTCCCGCAAACAATCAGTCTATTCATCACATACTTGCATTCACACAAACTATGATTCTATTGCTAATTCACAAACCGGCCTTCTTATTAAAGGCTTCCCACCCTCCCAGACATCAGACTGCCCATCTCGCCCTACATACTCTCCAACGCATTTCCACACTCAGAAAGGATACCTATCCTTGCATACAGACCACACTCTAGATGCAATGTTTATTCTTGTTTTTTTTCGAGTTTCTCAGATGTTGTGAAATTACAGTAACATCTAATTTGATCCGAACATCCACCCCACCATCTCAGATCTACCTTTGATTGACGAGGAAACTATCAATCAAGATAAACAGATCAATCCAGAAAAGGACAATGCATCTACATATTCAATATTCCCTCCCCCACAAGCCATTCCAAACACTCCTAGCATACATACACTATAGGAAATGCTAAGCTTAAGTCCCCCAGCCCCCCTTTTTCACACACCATCCAGTGACACGCCTTAGTTTCAAAAACACATTAAAGCAGTCCTCCACCATTCAGGCTTCCCACCAGATTCATACTCCAGTCAGATTTGGAGCCGCCACCACAGTTGCACATAAAGGGCTATCTCAACAACACATACAAACAATAGGAAGGTGGTCTTCCGATACCTTCAAATCTTACATTCGACTCAGCCACAGTCATCTAAAGGAAGCCCAAAGGACCCTCACCAGCAGACACTTTAAACCTAGCGGCCAAAGGCACGAGCCTAATCCAGGGATAAGACAAGACACAGCCATCCCGGCTCCCAGAGGGCGGAGGAGCTACTCAGCCACCCAAGGGCGCGGGCACGACCCAGCCACCTAACCCTGCTTTCTTCCTTCTGGCTCTGAGTCGCACTCAGCTTTCTCTCCCTATTCACTCACCCAACTCCAGCAGGAGTTTTTCCCGCCCAGGCCCCCCCTGTCACCCCCGCCCCCCCTGGCCGCTGCCACAGAAGTCTTCACCACCCCTCCACCTTTCCCTGACTTCTGTAGGACCCTGCCCCCCCACCCCCATGGCTCTGACTCCCGCAGGAGTGTTACCCCGAGCTTCGGTTCCCGCAGGAATCATCTCACAGCCCCTCCCCCAACCCTAGCTTTTACATATTATAGGTCATTTTAACAATGACATATAATATAGCTTTATTTTTGCGCTCTGTTTGATTTTATTTATATAAATTCATATATATATATATGCACCCACGCATATAAATATTAATTTATATATAGCGCTGCCACCATCACGCTCTGTTCCCGCAGGAACACCCCCAGAGCACCAATTCTGCCCGTCACCCTCCAGCAGGAGTCTTCACCTCCCCCTCATCTCTCCCGACTCCTACTGGAGCTGGCCAAAATAGCTCAACCAACCCCGAGCTGTGACACGAGCACGAGTCACGTCACCGACCCTCCCCGGTCCTAGCTTATTTTATTTTCTTATACTTTATTTTACACACTTACCTTTCATTTATTTTATTTCATTTATATATATGTATATATATATATATATATATATATATATATGCACCCACGCATATAAATATACATTTATATATAGTGCCGTCACCCTCAAGCTCTAACTCCCGCAGGAGTGGTCCCGAGCATCGACCCCCCGCAGGGTCATCGCCCAACTGCCATTCACCCTTCAGCTGGGGCCTTCACCTGCCCTTCCTCTTCCCGACTCCAGCTGGAGATGGCACATACAGCTCTATCTCCCGCAGGAGTGTCCAGGAGCTTCGACTCCCGCAGAAGTCCAAAAAATCGCCCCCCCCCCCAAGGCACTAGATTACCCCATTATATATTTATATATCTATATATTTTCATATATACATATATATTTATATATAGCGCTGCCACCTCCCAGCTCTATCTCCGCAAGGAGTGTTCCTTGAGCAATTCACTCCTTTGGAGTCCATGCCCCACCCCAGCCCCCTTCACCCCCCTTATCCAGCTGAAGTCCTCACTTCCCCTTCCCCATTTTTAACTACTCCAGCAGGATTCCTGTCCATCCCATGGCTCTAACCCCGCAGGGGTCTCCCCGAGTCTCTACTCCCGCAGGAGTATTCATAGCCCACGCCAACCCTGCTCGGGCTCCCGCAGGAGTCTGTATCACCCTTTGCTCCCACAGGAGCCCCCTTTACCTTTCTTTTTGTAAAACCACTATATCCAGCAGCCGGATATAGCCTTCCAAGCCTTTTGGGGAGTTTCTTCGAATACACGGCTGCTGTCCCGAGTCTCCTGCATTTGGGGAGCTCTCGAGAACCACCTGATCTCGTACTCCCCTCATATGCTCTATGGACCAGGCGGGAGCCCTGGGCTCACCTATCTCCGAGCTCAGGGTTCTCTCCCGGGACAGCATGCCAAACTTGCTAACAGTTGTCAAGCAATATCTAAGTGTGAACTCTTGAAGTGAAGTTTTCAAACTAATTTCGAGAGGAGCACGTGATATGATTGACTGCAGCTGGCCACTCATCTACATTCACTAGTTAGCCAATCAGATTAATCCCAACTCACTATAAGTAGCCTAGCTAGAACTACTCTCTTATCTTCGTTTTCCGAAGAAACCCCCCATCCACCCCTTCTCCTCCTTTTTTCTTTTACCACGGGGAGATCTCGAGAACCACCTGATCTCGTACTCCCCTCATATGCTCTATGGACCAGGCGGGAGCCCTGGGCTCACCTATCTCCGAGCTCAGGGTTCTCTCCCGGGACAGCATGCCAAACTTGCTAACAGTTGTCAAGCAATATCTAAGTGTGAACTCTTGAAACAGAAATTAGGGAAAAAAATAAACAGAGAACTAATATTTAGGGGGGCTAATAATTCTGACTTCAATTGTATGTCCTGACAATGACTATGTTTCATTTAAAATTTAATTTAAACAATGTTTAAATACAGTTGTCAAACTTTTAGTTTAAATAAACATATGTTTTTATCTGCAAAAACGTCAAGGAACAAAAACCTTTTTCCAATACAAGTTCGATAAATACTGAAATTAACGCACCCCAGATTCATCAAGCTTCAAGCAAGTTCACATTTCACAGAGCACTCGCAGTCACATTTATTGCTGACTCTAAGAAAGTACCTTCAAAAGGAAAATATTTCATCCAAACGATCAATATTGATACCTCAAATATAATATATAAAAAAATTTTAAGAGGTATATTTTGGTACTATTATGTATCATTGAATTACCAATATGGACCCTTCATTACAAAGGAGTATCTTTTAAAAATATGCCCCAGTGGCAGCTTTTACGGTTCAGGCCAAGAAAGTAGTGCTACAAATCCTGGTGGCTGGAGCATGGGCTGTGTGCAAATATAAGTAAACAAAGACAAAGTGCAACAGTAATAGAGCTTCTGAGGGATGTACAGAGAAGGCTCAAATTTACAAACATGCAAATATTGTAGTATTTGTAATTATAGCTTTTAATCAATATTCAGTTATTTAGTATCAGTTTATCCATTAATTATCAATTGTAATTCATATTTGGGAATATTAAAACTATTTTGAGCTGCTAATATTATACCAATGCAGTAAAGTTTGAGATAAATGACAGATAATTGATGCAGATTTGTGAGAGAGGTCTGAGAGGGTTTAAATGATGTACAAACAAGCAGATGAGCGATGATGATGGGGAGGTTTTTGTAATGGTTGTTTCTCAATCTCTTGAATTCAGTAAAGTTTATTTTGATACTTGTTATGTTTTCAGTATCTTTGCACCCACTTCCAATGTTATCACTCGATTGAATGGGCATTGTCAGCGGTTATTAGCTGATAGATTTGGATTTGGAGTCTTCTCTATTAGTATAGCTTCTGAGACTATCAGTGGGTGCAGAAGGCCCCTACTGGTAATCTCAGAAGGCTGTTATCATCCATGCACGTGGTTAATCAGCTATATTAATAGCGAAGACTCCAGATCCAGATCTGTTTTTACATTACTGTGACAGTTGGGTTTAGGATTAGGGTAGATGTTAATAAAATACAATTAATGGAAAATTTAATAAATAATCTAAATAATTCTTGTTAACTTCCGACCGCAGCTGTATGTGATCTATAGCTGATTAATCATGTGGATGGATGATAACAGCCTTCTGCGCCTAAAGAAGGCCCCTACTGGCCCATATCTATCAGCTGAGGACCACTAATAATGCCCATTCAATTGAGTGATAACATTTGAATCAACTGATTCAGCTTTGAGAAAATCTTTACACCACTTTACACCACTTTAAGTATATTATTTTAACAAAGATTAAAGCAGAATTTAAGGTATTGATATACTGTATGATGAATGTCTTTTTGCAACTTGAACAGGCAAGTTCAGCTTTTTGTTGACGTAAAACTCTCTGCACCACTGTATCAGTTTCTTCCCTCTCCTTTCCTTGATATCTTATTTCAAAGATTAGATTCCAAATAGATTTTGGTAATACATTTCAAAGATTTCCTGCAAAATAAGCAATTATTCATCAGTAACTACTTTGACTCCTGTATATTTAACTGTATGACCTGGTGGAAAGTATTAGAAACCAGATGAAAGGGAAGACTCTTTTCACTCTGTGTCTCACTTTGCAGAAACTGGCGTTGATGTATGATTGTGTCACCATCTTTGCAAAGAATAAAACAATAAAAAGACATTTTAGGTAAGACTTTGTCTTTTCGATCGAGAGAGCCTCTTTAAAGAAAATTGCCACTACAGCACCAAAATGACAATAATGAATTTTCATTTTCAGAAGTAGTACTAACCCTTCAAGTGCTAGCATGTTTATTTGTATTGTGATTTGCTATAGCATGTTTGTAGTGGCACAACTTTCGTGCAAATCCTTATGTACCACCTTTTGCAGCTTCTATTCCAACAACCAGTATTTGAAAAAAACGCAAGTAAGACCGAATATTCTTTTAAAAAAGGTTTACTGAAGAAATGCAAACAAAAATACAGTTACAATAGAATCGATATTGCTCGATCAAAAAACTGTGTTGCCTCCAACATCCATAACTGCAATCTGCCTTAAACGTATGAACTAATGACCTCATGACGTATTATTGTCGGAAGCCAAAATACCAAAGTAAAGGTTTTTAAATTGTATCAATTATTAAATTATGCATTTTAGATAATACCATCATAATGAATTCTTAATATATTTAAATATCTATTTTCATCATGTTTTAACCTTTTTAACTAAATTATTATCACAAATGAATTATGCATAACTGGCTCTTACAATGCTTTCTCATTCACTATATTAGATCATTTTGATTTGTCTATACAATGAATATCATAGACAAATTATGTGGAGGGTTCTTGTTTTCTTAATTTTTCTTGAGTTGTTAAAATGCAAATCTAAAAAGAAAAAGCCTCAACCATTTTTTTTCTTTTTTTTCTGGTTTTTTGAAAGCTTGAAGGCTTTATGGTGCAGATACAACAACCTGGAGCTGAACATTCTCAAAACACGCTGATAGTGGACTTTAGGAGAAACCCCCCGCACTCCCCCCACTCACTATCATGAACAGCACTGTGGCTGCAGTAGAGTCATTCAGGTTCCTGGGCACAACCATCTCTCAGGATCTGATGTGGGACATTCACATAGACTTTATTGTGAAGAAAGCCCAGCAGAGACTGTACTTCCTTCGTCAGCTGAGGAAGTTCAACCGGCCACAGGAGCTGCTCGTACAGTTCTACTCAGCTGTCATCCAATCCATCCTCTGCACTTCAATCATCGTCTGGTTCGGCTCAGTTACCAAAACCACCCTCTGTAGACTACAGCGAATAGTCCGGACTGCTGAACGTATCACTGGCACTACCCTTCCTACACTTCAAGAATTGTACTCTTCCAGAGTAAGTAAAAGGGCACGCAAAATCACTCTGGAAACCTCACACCCAGCACACTTTCTGTTTGAACTGTTAACATCTGGTCAACGCTATAGAGCACCAAGCACAAAAACAGCCAGACACAGGAAAAGTTTCTTTGCTCAGGCCATCTACCACATGAACAGTTAAATATCCCCCTACTGTGCAATAAACATTTGCAATACTTGAAAGCTGACACGTGCTCTGTAAAACACAGCCCTCCACATCAAACCACAAAGTGAGCAGCATTTACTGGAGTCATCTTGAGGTTATGTTGTTTTAAAAACTTAACTGTGATTCCTTGGGACTGTAATAACCACATGCAGCTGTCATCATGAAACCACACAAGCTTAAACACTTCATTACACTGTCTCATTCTATGTCACAGCAATAGGGGTTCCAAATATTTAAATGAAATGTTGGCAACAGTTGCCATTTGGCTCCTTATTGTGTACAACAAAGGGTCTCAGTAAAAATTCCCTATGTTAAATGTCACGATTATCAAAAATAATCTGGTATTTGGTTTATGAGGCATGTCTCTGGGTCTAAATGTTTGCTATAGAGCATGGCTGGGCAGGTACTGATTAGTAAGTCTAAAATAAGTCTACTAGTTTTGGCAAAGTCTCTTATAGGCAAGTCACTTCATTCGGTGGCCATCTTTGAAACACCTCTTGTGCAGTATGCTCGGGCATTCTGTCTGAAAGGAAAAACATAAAATTCTTCAAAACTGTTTGCCAAGCTTAAGATTACATTACAAATTTGGAATCACCAACAAAATTAACGTGTCAAAAGTTTCATTTCTAAATGTTCGAATCAAATAACATCGGCACCATCAGGAATGTGTTCTCCCCACAGATCTTCCCCCGGTACACCAACAACTGCACTGCAAAAGACTCCTCCATCAAGGACCTAAAGTTTGCGGACAAGACTATTGTTATTGGCTTCATCCGGAATAGTGAAGAGTCTTCATACAGACAGGAGGTGGAGCGGCTGGCTTTATGGTGCAGATACAACAACCTGGAGCTGAACATTCTCAAAACACGCTAATAGTGGACTTTAGGAGAAACCCCCCGCACTCCCCCCACTCACTATCATGAACAGCACTGTGGCTGCAGTAGAGTCATTCAGGTTCCTGGGCACAACCATCTCTCAGGATCTGATGTGGGACATTCACATAGACTTTATTGTGAAGAAAGCCCAGCAGAGACTGTACTTCCTTTGTCAGCTGAGGAAGTTCAACCGGCCACAGGAGCTGCTCATACAGTTCTACTCAGCTGTCATCCAATCCATCCTCTGCACTTCAATCATCGTCTGGTTCGGCTCAGTTACCAAAACCACCCTCCGTAGACTACAGCGAATAGTCCGGACTGCTGAACGTATCACTGGCACTACCCTTCCTACACTTCAAGAATTGTACTCTTCCAGAGTAAGTAAAAGGGCACGCAAAATCACTCTGGAAACCTCACACCCAGCACACTTTCTGTTTGAACTGTTAACATCTGGTCAACGCTATAGAGCACCAAGCACAAAAACAGCCAGACACAGGAAAAGTTTCTTTGCTCAGGCCATCTACCACATGAACAGTTAAATATCCCCCTACTGTGCAATAAACATTTGCAATACTTTCTCATCCGCACTTGTACACAGCACCTTATAACAATATACAATGCAATACTTTCTCCATTTGCATTTGTACACAGCACCTTATAACCTGTATATTTATAACAAATCTGTAAATACAATTCAACATCCACATATTTTTTGACTCACTGCATCTGTTTAATGTTTATCGTCTTTTTTCATATTTATTTTTGTGTCGTCACTTGTCACTTATTGTACACTTTTATAAAGCTTCTGTAGCCAAAACAAATTCCTTGTGTGTGAAGCACACTTGGCAATTTTTTTCCAAGTAGTCCAAGCTAATGCGCATGCACACCCGAAAGAAACGAGATCCTGACACCAACCTTATTTATGGCCGTTCTACAAATTATCATCGTCTGAATAATGATCGTCTGATCACACTGCTCCTCTTTGATAATTCACAACCTGTTCTTGACAGTGAATCTCCTCCAGAAATGACAGCGACCCTTTGTTTACAAGTTTGAGGGTGTTTGAGTAGCAGCTGCTGTCATGTGATGTGCGTTTGACTGGACAGACTGTAACTCGAGATGTCAAAGAGAGTAGACAGAGGTTTTATTCACTTTAGCCATTCCAATCCAAAAATCATTCATAATCAAAGGGGAAAGGTTGTTGTGACAATCTAGACAGTTGTCAAAATAATGTCTCAGTAAAAAGTTGCAAGTTAAATATCATGATTATCAAAAATAATCTGGTATTGAATAATGTCTGAGGTTTATGAGGCCCACAAATAAGTGATCAAATAACCTGTTTAAAGTCGAAAGAGCCAATGCTTTTGTTTTGCTGGGAAAATGTCTAAAGTGAATAAAACCAGCTTTAAAGTCTCTGATATTCTAATCCAAAAATAATTTTCTTCCATTTTCAAATGTAAAGGTCAAAGGGCAAGGGCTGTTGTGACACTAGGTAGTTGCCAACATAATGTATAAAGGGATACTTAACCCAAGTCAACCTAGATGTTTATAAAGCTATTTTGTCACTTGCATGTGACAAGGAAGAACCTACATATATTCATTCATTTTTTTTTGGCTTAGTCCCTTAATCATCAGGGGTCACCACAACAGACAGAACTGACAACTTCTCCAGCAAATGCTTTTCACAACGGATGCCCTTCCAGCTGCAGCCCAATACTGGGTTACACTATAGCCAATTTAGTTTATTCAATTAACCTATAGTGCATGTCTTTGGACTTTGTGAGAGAAACCAGAACACACAGAGAAAACCCACACGAACACGGGGAGAACATGCAAACTCACACAGAAATGCCAACTGACCCAGCCAGGACTCAAACCAGCGACCTTCTTGCTGTGAGGCGACCACTGAGCCACTGTGTCAACCCAGCTACAGATATTCTTTACAATATTATCAGTGAAGTCAAATTGTCCAATACTAATAATTGAACTTATCTGAGGCATTCACTGAGACTTCACAATATTTAAGAGTACAGAAAAATCTTTGGCACAGGTAACATTAATGAACGATTCCCGTTCAAAATGAATTGGTTGAGAGCTAGTCCCAATTTAACAAGGTGGACTCAGTTTGGCAGCTGGTGTGAACATCATTCAACTCAAACAAGTTAGTGAATTCATGTACCTTAACTTCTTAGTTGAGGAAAAACTTAACTGCAGAATCCACAGTAGGATTAGTCAAGCTTCCGCTGCTTTTGGATCACTTGAATGGTGCCTGAGGAAGAACCAGAAGGTTGTGGTTATTTTGA
Organism: Danio aesculapii; assembly: GCF_903798145.1. Classification (NCBI taxonomy): domain Eukaryota; kingdom Metazoa; phylum Chordata; class Actinopteri; order Cypriniformes; family Danionidae; genus Danio; species Danio aesculapii. The sequence goes on from NC_079450.1 coordinate 33,714,181, forward strand.
TTTATTTAATTTTTTTAGATGCTCATTCTACAAGTACTGCTAAAAGGATCTAAGTTGTGGACACACACACACAGTTACAACTAACAGCAGCTCTTTATGTGAGCGGCTTCAAAATAACACTGCTATAGACTGAGGCACAGACTGCAAACAATTAATGGTGCATCTTCTCCTCTTTAAACTGTACAAAAGGAGCCAAAATGGGTCTGGTAGCAAAGTCCCACCCAATCTTCCAGAGACCTAATCACAAACAATCTTGAAGCCACACCCCATTTTAAATCATTAGATAATGAACTAAAAGCAAACACTTGCAAGGTTCATTCATTAATTTTCTTTCATTAATCAGGGGTCGCCACAATGAAATGAACCACCAACTTTTACAGCATATGTTTTACACAGCGGATGCCCTTCCAGCTGTAACCCATCACTGGGAATCACCCATACACACTCATTCACACACATACACTACTGCCAATTTAGCTTATTCAATTCACCTAACTTTTTTCTTAGCATTTATTGAGTTCATTCTCAATTTTATTTAAAGATTTTTTTCTCAAAACACAATCACTGTATTTTCACTTTATTCTCAACAATTTATAAAAAAAAGTTATTGCATTTTAAAATTACATTATAATGATTTTTATTATTTGCCACCAATCCTCTTCTGTAGAAAATCAACCAACAGTCGAAGAAGAAATTCAAAGCAGAGGCCACATTCTCTGAACTGAACCATTAACTGCAGTGTTGTGTCTTGCAAGTAAAAATCTTGAAAACCTCAACATCCATGCCAGAAATCCAGAGCAACATAATCACTCTGACGATGATGTGACAACCATAACACAACATGAGCTCTGAGGTGACATTGCTGATACTTTCATCTAGCAATTGGGGTTGAAAATGTAGCAACAGAATCACACAAAACAACCATCGCGGATTCTCGGCGTACGAGTGGGCGCAGACATTTGAATCATTTTGGCTCGAGATTTCCGGTCTCATTCATTTCCATTCATTTTTAGACGTTAAAAACAGCTCGTTTTGCTGCTTGGTGTTGCAAACTGATATTTTCTTATTATATTGTTCTACTTTGTCTGTATTGTCATGCAAACACTTGTTTGTAGAGTAAGTAGTTTGACCGTTTTCTGCCGTTTGTTATTCCTAGTCATTTCTCCCATAGGCAGCTGAATCGGAAGTTCCAAAACAATCGCAAAAACGAGCGCACGTCCACATTGAAGAATACGGTCAATAGAAAGAGAAATTACTTTGAGGAAATCAGGGGCGTGTGTGTGCTTATCTCAGATATTATGAATGAGGAAATGTCTGATGAATTTCATAATCGTTTTCAGCTGTGGTATTGCATGATGATCTAAATTAGAACTCATATTACATATTACAACAGTTGCATATTTGCAGTGATAACATTTCCTTTTGTTATTTGTTTCAATCTGCTTTGTACTTCTACTGTTTCATACAGCTGTCTTGGTAGGTAAACTAAGTGGTGTCTGGTGTCAAAAACGTTATCATAGTAAATCTGAAGAAATATGAGAAGGCAAAATACACATAGAAACATATTCCGACTCTAAAATGCTACTTAAATTCTAATCCACCACCTGCATAAAAACGCTTCCTGTTTCCATTGAAAACATGACATTGTGCATTCATACCATGCAACATGTGAGTTAAGAGACAGACAGCTGCTCTTATATTAGATATATTGCATTTGACATGTTTTTCAATAAGGACTTGTGTTTTACTTCTATTCAATCTACTGTTTGTTATATAACTCTACATTTAAATCTGAGTGTAAATAATTATCTGGAGTACATGTCTGCTACTTACTATGAGGTTAGATTGAGTTTTAATTTGTGTTAATTGTAACATGGACACTATAAAATAAAGTGTTGCGAATAAAACAAACAAAACAAATACAAATCATTAATTCATTTTCGTTCGGCTTAGTCCCTTATTTATCAGAGGTCGCCACAGCGAAATGAACCCCCAACTATTCTGTGTATGTTTTCAGTAGCCGATACCCTTCCAGCTGCAACTCAGTACTGGGAAACTCCCATACACTCCACATAAGTTAGTGTGATTGTTTCATATGTTTTCAGTTGCATTTGTGTCGGTCATATCTCATAAATAATGCTAGAACATAACATCAGCTTTTCTGTCTATCCTCAACCTGAAAAAGGTATATTGGGCAGCAATATGCTGACCTACTTACAAAACAGACTGAAACCATTTAAATCCACCCAAAAAAAAAAAAAAAAACATTTAACATTCACAGATTACAACAATATTATTGTGCGCAAAACACATTTAAAATAGAACTTCAGCTCAGCAATTTACTCTAAGTTCAGATCACTATTTTATAAGTGAGATTTAATTTTCATTTGGTATATTTAACCATTATCTATATAGATTAAATAAAATATTGTATTTGGTTGTGATTTCACACACACATACACACACACACACACACACATTGGAAACAAGGCTGCCAGCAGTTGGCTGTTTTTTAGTTTGCTTGCTGTAAAGTAGCTTTGCTATTTGAGTTTCACTTATTTATAACCAATTTGACATTATTTCTGTCAGATGTTTAAAAAAGTTGGTTTTGAGAATAAATAAAAGGTTTACATATTTTGCTTACATGGTGAATAGTGTTTGCCTCACAGGACTCTTAGCCCTTAAATCAATGACAGTAGTTTTCTCTCGCTATACACGATTGTTTAAATATATCTGTTCAAGGGCAAACATTGATTGGGCGCTGTTGGCTGCCCAATAATATCCAGCTGCAGGCCCGCAGAACCACACACGTTTCAGGCACACACAATCCAGCACACACAATCAAGGCAAACCATGGTTACGACGGATGTTAATGTTAACTTATTACCGTATTCTCGGACATCGTCATCAATATATATATATATATATATATATATATATATATATATATATATATATATATATATATATATATATATATATATATATATATATATATATATATTGTTAACAAATATTGTACACAATAAACAATAGTGTTTACTTTTTCACAAATATTGCGATCGAGACGGGCGAAAGGGGAATGTTGTTTCCGATCGCCATTCAATATAGACTGAACAGATTTTATCAGTCATCATAGATGATCAGTCATTATTATCTGACAGAGTCAATATAGATACTCATTTGCTGGCCTTGCTGAACGATCTAAATTGGACAGGTTTCATTTATATAATGGATTTATTTATAATGAAGAAAATAATAGCAAGTTAATATAGGCAATAATACATCTTCATATGTCATAAAAATCTTTTTACATGTAATAAATGTATAACATTATATTAATATTTTACTCCAGCAATTTAATAGTGTGTATTTGCTTAATTTTCTAATAAATTTTTATTAATGATTTCCCACATTAAATACTATTTATAGTAAGCAATATATTGTTTTTAAACCATAAAGTACTGGTAATTTGTTGCAATAATAGTTGAAACAAATTTAGCATTACAAACAAATTAACATTTAATAATTATATATATATATATATATATATATATATATATATATATATATATATATATATATATATATATATATATATATATATATCACTAACAGTTGCTACAGTTTAGTAAAAGATAGTCGTGTATAATCAGATAATCAGTTAGGATAATCATTTTATAACTATATTATTTATTGTTTAAATGATTAACTATAGTAATTAATTTTAATGTGACACATTATTGTTTGCTTCTTATATTTTACAACACAGCGATTTTAACCAAGCATGATAATATTAAGATCCTGAATTAGTTTATTACACTTAATCTTACTATTTGACGGTCTATCATGTTTTCTTTGTGAATGAAGTCATAAGTGTTTAACCAATTATTTTTATTTACATAATTTGAGCTCAGAAACTGCAGAGATGTTAAAATATTCGTTACGATATAATAATGATTTAATGACTGAAGTGGGAAATTATTTGTGAAATTCAATAGGTGGCGATAATGCCACCATGGTCTGCTGCTGGATATATCTCGTTGGCTGTGTATAAAGATGAGAGGAAATCCCCTTTGGGCGTGAACTGTAGACTCACACTTTTCATCCTGACAAACGAGAGGACTGCTTCATTTCCCTCACTACGACGTACGGAAGATTTCACGCACGAGCGGTGGAGAAAAGTCAAGTCCGTTAAAAGATGAAAGCTATTTTGATCTTCCTCGGTAAGCTTTTTAAATAACTATTAAATAGGCTATTCGTTTATGTACTAATTTCCTTTAACTTTGTTAAACTGAGCGGTTATGCTCTGACCTGTCGTCGTTCGATCTGAGGTTAAACGTTACCAATTTGTTAGGTTTCTGACTTCGCTGAAAATGTTTTCACTCGACCTTTTACAGTATTACAATCTTCTTCATGTTAGTTTAACTTTTTAGCTAATCACTTTAAAATTGCCTGAGGTGTGGAGAAATACCTTATACACGCACGTCATATAGGCTACGGAGGAATTCTTGTTCTCCTTTGAGGGATGCGGTCAAACGGGTGTAACTTCCACAGGGTACTCAGAATCCCGTTTGTCTGGTTGTGATGGTGCGCGTTCCAATAACATCGCATCCATGCTCTAAAAATGATCCAGGACGCAGACCCGGCCCTAACCAATTTACCTAGCCTAGGCTAGATTTCAGGTGTACATATGGTCATAAGAAACTAAAATAGCTTCTTGATCGACTACTACAAGCTGGGAAAACGTCAGATAAATATGCCAATGCAATTAACGTTATTGCTGAATAGATCTAATATTTACACATTTGCTTGAGAAAGGTAGGATGGGGGTATTTACATTACTATTACTATTTTCCATAACATCTATGCCCTTCCATAACATTAGCTGACGTTAAAGCTAACAGAAAGCACTATAGCTATTTATTGATTAGCAAACCATATTATGCCATACCTGTCAACGTTGGGATGTAAAAAATATGGGACAACAAATAGCTTCAAATGATAGAAGACATAGGAAACATTAGAAAATATTGATAATAAAATAAAAGGTTTAGCCTATTAAAATCAATGGCCCATACCAGGGGCGTTGCTAGACATAAAGCTCTACTGGGGCACGTACCCCCTTCCTCATATATATATGTGTATATATATATATATATATATACACTGTGTATATATATATATATATATATATATATATATATATATATATATATATATATATATATATATATATATATATACACTATTCACTATTATTTTGAAGAATAATTGTATAATAATACTACTTTTATTTATAATATAATATACATATGTATATATACATATGTATATTATATTTATTATAAATAAAAGTATTCTTATTATTATACAATTATTCTTCAAAATAATCTTAATTGTAACTGGAAAACAATGTTAAGACAACTGGAGTGATGCTAAGATCATTTAAGAAATTACTTTTGCATAAATATTAATTTCATTTGAATGAAATTCTATAGAAAATTCAATAAAATACAAAAAAAAAAAGATGTGTTATAGGATTATCTGTTGTAGACTTGACACATGGCAGATAATTAGGTTTGTTAAGTCTTACCTCCTGACTCGTCATACCTCCTTTTTGCTTCATACAAAAAAATCTATCAGGAGGCATGCTTAGTAAGATCGTCATATTGTTTGAACTTTAGTTTTGTCCACTTGCAAAACAAAAAAGGCTGTTGCGCTGGTTTTCTAACGCATGAGCGGCGCGTAACAAGCAGCCTGCTTTTTTTGGCGCGCATGTTAACTACCGGGACTCTCAGAAGAAGAGCAGCGCGTGCGCGAGGCGCGTGTGTTCTCTGTGTTCTCGCGCACGTGCCCCAGTGAATTGGGTCTAGCGACGCCCCTGGCCCATACTGAAATTAAATAAAGCTATAAAATCTACTTCACTTTTCATTTTATTTGCATATTGATAAAAGTTACTATAGTTATTTAGTGAAGAGCAGCAAATGAATCTCTCATTGTGTTTTGTTTGATAAATAAGGTGTCACTATAAGGATGCACAGATCTATAATGAAAGCTTACTTGTCAACATTGGGATGTGAAAATAAGGGATATGTCCACCATAATAAGGATAGCGGGCAAAAACGGGAGGGTTGACAGGTGTGTGTCATGCTAATTGTTAATGGCGTTATCAATCATCACTTGGATACAGCAAAATAATAATCTTTATCGTAACATTACCTCTGTCTTTGTCGATATTTTCTTCCTCTTCTTTTCTTTTTTGCCTCCCCTGCGGACCAGACAGTTTGGGGCATTTTAACTTGTTGAACTTGTTGACCAATCAAAAAAACGAACACCGTGTAGCAGGTAAAGTCTAATCATTTGGATGGGGAGGGGGGTGTCTTAGGTGATTAGGCTATATTATCATTATTTAATACTACTACTCAAGAGCGTACAGCAAGGGCGTAGGTTTGCACTTGACATTGGTGGGGACGAGTGAATACAATCCCCCCACACCCCAGCCAAGAATAATTATTGTTTTTTTTTTAATATTATATATTTTATATATTGCTATTAATTATTTAACTGCTATTAAAATATGTTATTAATTAATCCTCTCTTCATACAATTTATTAAGTTAAATTAAATAGTCAGGCCCATAGCCAAGGGGGTCAGGTGGTTTGAAAGACCAAAAGTTGTATTATTATTATTATGTTTGAATTTATCTTTTTATTCAAATGGCCAAATTCTCACTGAGGAAGATTGAATGCACTGGCCAGTTTGTTATTAATAGGTTTCAGTTTTTAATTGAAATCAAGTTTTAACAGATTTCCCCCAACAAAAATTATGATAAAAAATTGTATTTTAAAAATAAGTATATTTTCATATTTGAAGAGTTTAGATGCAAAAACCTCTAAATACCATTTAATATTTTCTTCTAAAATCAGCATTTTTCTCCAACTCCTGTGTATGGACTCAGTGATTTTACTTTTATAGTGACTAATACGTCCTTTCCATTGCCTTTAAAGTGAAATAACTGAACATAAATATACGAGGCTGACAAAAATGCTCATTTTACATGGCATTTAGAGGTTTTGGCATCTGAACTCTTCATTCCTTTATTCTAAGAATTTAAAGTTCAAATTTCTATGTGCACATGTGTAAATAAAGCAATTTGACAAAATGGTAGGAAATATTTTTGTTACATCAAAAATTGTAGTTATAACTATCCAACAAGATAATCCAGCAAAAATTTGTTCTTGATATGTCACTAAAATGTAATATTTATACCTCAATTAAACAGAATGAATAATTAATCAGTTGAATAACTGCACAAAGGTTCAGTTTTTCAGAAAACAAATAACTCCTCCTTTCAATAAGCTGGCTACAGGCCTGAAAGTGTAATGTTCAAATGTTTATTAACTGATAAAGAGAGTTTAATAAAGACTTTCGTTTATTTTTCGTACGAATTAAACATGTCTCATAGTATTATTAAAAGACAGAGCACAGGCTGTAGTTTTTCTGACAAATAGTTTCAACCGATATTGGAGATGTTACTCTAAGAAATTAGGAGAACTGGCAGGGTCATATACGTTTACAGGTAGGTGTTTATTCTGCAGTTAGTTTTCAGGGAATACCGACTACATCAGTCTGCTATAACATTTGACTGACCATTAAAGCGGTGAAAAACACTAGCAAAGCGGCTATATCATGATGGACTCATTCAGTAGCGAACTTGAGTCTATGTGACTTCATAGAAAAAAGCTCTTTATGTCCACCTTTTTTTGCTACCGCCATCCTCAAGTGTGTCACACACATCTTACGGGAAAATTCCCCTCATTGCTGCTGCTTGTATCTGAAAGCAGCCCCTCACATGACAGCAGGGAAAGGCACAGCCAATCACAATGTTCATATGTGATTGGGGGGGCGGTGCGACTCGAGGAGAGAACGTGATTTAACCCTTTTGGCATGTCTACGTTTATATTGACAGCGCAATGTTTTTAAGTGAGTTAAATTATTGGTGGGGACATTTCAGTAGTTGGTGGATATTGGTGGGGGCACGTCCCCTCCGTCCACCCTACATCTACCCCCCTGGTGTACAGTAGGTTTACACTAGACATTGGTGGGGACGGGTGAATGAAAACCCCCCATATATATAATTAATTATAATTAATAGCAGCATATAAATATATATATTAGAAATGTGAATCTACACTAGTCTCACGGTTCGGTTCGGGAGCGATATTGTGAGACTGCCCACTCATGTTAAAATTACACCAGAGGTACCGACTGCTCCCGCGCTTTTATTCAGAAATGTATTCCTGCGCCGCATGAATGCATACAGCCGAGAGGAAAAGAGAAGGGAGAAAAAGTCACATATATATATATATATATGTGTGTGTGTGTGTGTGTGTGTGTGTGTGTGTGTGTGTGTGTATGCTATTAATTATATTACTGCTATTATTAATATTATTAATTAATCCTCTCTTCACACAATCTATTAAGTTAAATAAATAGTCAGGCCCATAGCCAAGGGTGGTTTGAAAGACCAAAAGTTGGATTATTCATATTTGTAATTTTTTGTTATTATTCAAATGGCCAAATTCTGACTGAGAAAAGTTGAATGTGCTGGCCAGTTTTTATTTACTTATAGGCATCAGTTTTTAATTTAAAACAAGTTTTAATAGTTTTCTAAAAAATAAAAATGTGATGATAGATGATAATAAATTTGTATTTTAAAAATAAGTATCTCTTCAATATTTCTTTATTCAAAATTTTCATTAGTTATAAAACTGTAATATAAAACTTACAGTTTAAATGCACTTTTGTAAATTAACAAATTTAACTTTAACTTAAAATAGTATGCTCAGCAATATGACAAAATGGTAGGAAATATTTTTTGGTACATCAAAAAGTGTAGTTATGATAACCAACTGACAAGCTAATCCAGCAAAAATTTGTTCTTAATATATCACTAAAATGTAATATTTATATTTATACCTCATTATTAAATAGAAAATCAGGCGAATAACTGCAAAAAGTTTCAGTTTTTCAGAAAAAAATAACCATCCCTTTCCATAAGCTGGCTATGGGACTGATAGTGTAATGTTAAAAGAATGTTTATTAACTGATAAAGAGAGTTTAATAAAGACCTCTGTTTATTTTAGCCATAGTGCAAATGAAACATGTCTCATATATCAGTATTATGCCTATACACAGGCTGCATTTTTTCTAACAAACTGTTTCAACCGAAATTGGACATGCTACTCTGAGAGATTAAAGAACTGGCGGGGATCATATACTTTTACATTTAGCTGTTTATACTGCAGTTAGTTTTCAGGCCGTTTTATTCACATTATTCACTATATCAGTCTGCTTTAACGATAGACTGTGCATTAAAGCGGGGGAAAAACACAAGCATTACCGGCATTATCATGATGGACTCATTCAGTAGCAAACTTGTGTTTATGTGACTTAAACTTTTCGTTGAAAAAAACCTAATGACTACCTTTTTTGTTGCTGCCACCATCATCGCTTGTATGTGTCACCCAACACACGTTATTCTTGCACGGGTAAAAAAAAAACAAGATTTCACTGCATATTTATATATATTTATATTTTAATCAGGCGCTAAAATCTACACCTACACCGGTGTCATGAGAAATCGAGTCCCCCCTGACAATTGGGTTCGCCTAGGATCCTATTGGTTCACTGGAGTTGTAATAGGTGTAGTTTGTAGTGCCTGATTAAAATCTAAATATATATATAGATATGCAGTGAAATATTATTTAAATGTATGTAGTTTAAAAGAGCGTTATAATATTAAACTATTTTAAATTCTGTATTTCATACACTGATGTACAACTAAGGGCATGTGTAAAGCTTTTGTAAATATATTTATGTACTTATGTAAATATATAAATATATAAAAACATCAAAAAGACATTTATTGTTTACAAACGTTTCAATTATTTTAACTATGCATATCTTTAACTTGTAGTTACTGATAATAATGTTACTAATATAATTAGTGTTAAAATGTCAAGACTGAGAATAGACTATTAAAAAGCATTAAATATGATTGTAATTGCACTGTGGAGAAAAACAATAGTTTTTCATCAGGCATTCAACGCAGACAATCCATTGGGGTCCTAAGCGGACTCGATTGCAGGGGGGACCCGATTTCTCATCACACCGCATAGATATATAGATTAGATGTCGCCTGCCCTGTCTATTGGAAGGAATGCGTCAATAGAGCCGCCATTTTAGTACAGGGTAGCGCTCCTTTGAAATGAATGAGGGACCAAGCTGCAGTGAAGAACTGTGGCCATCCAAAGCCAGAGATATACACATATACACGTATCTATGATCGGGAGTTATCCCGGTGGTCAGTATGCAATTTTTTTTTTTTATTACGAAAATTATAATTTTACATCACTTTTCTACATTGATGGATAATTGATCGCACAGGCATTCCTGACAAAAAGCTTGTGTTTGGTGTGTATGGAAATGTACTATCCTCCCTTCCTGTTAAATTTGATCTAATCCATGTCCTGAAACACACCTCCTCTCCTGCTTTCACTTCTCATACTGATGGAGGGAGCGATTCGTTTGTGAATGAATCTCCATTATGAACGACTCGTTCACTTAGCCGACAATAATACAAGTTTCTGGCCCCACAGCATCTTGTTGTCGTATTTCATTTACATTGTTTGCTGATTTTATTCAACAAAACTAGCATAAGCCGAGTATTTAGTACGAGTTGGTGCTATTTTGCCTAATGGTGAATGGAGTAAGTGACTGATTGTCATCAATAACGTTACCTGTTTAGCACATAAGTTCATAACATACAAAAAGGTAAATAAAAATAAATCTTGCCTATAAAATGTTCTGCCTTTGTGCATAGTTTTCTTTGTTAGCTCGTTACTACACCCGTAGACAGCACTAAAGTCCAGCATCTTCATGTAGTAACACTGTCTTGACTAGTGCGATTGAATGACGTTTGTCCTGGGAGCACTGTACAAATGTGGCGGCGCTATTGACGCATGCTCAGGGTCCCTATGCGATATCTAGTGTATATATCTATGATGACACCGGCCCTCAAATTCGTCCCGCATCCCTCCCCGCTCTTCAAATATGACGCGCACATTCCATGCTGTGATGCGAGCGGAGCTATCTCCTTTATCCAGTGTCTAGTTATGACCTCTCCCGGAAGCTCTGCGTGTCTTCCGCATTTTTACATATAACAACTGAAAGTTTTGTTTTTGACAATATTACAATTTCACTAAAAGCTGGCTGGAATGATTAGATAAAACATAATTTTTTTTAACATAAATATTTAATAATAATTACTTCTTGTATTACATTCATTGCTATTAGTAGTTTATAGGCCTATTTCCTTTTAGTAAACAAGTATTGGTTTTATAGATGTGCATTTTAACTAATTTTCATCATTTGCATTGTTTCCAAATTGCATTGATTGTAATTTTTCTGTGGCGGTTCATTCTGCTTTGGTGACCCCTGATAAATAAGGCACTAAGCTGAAGTAAAATGAATGGATGAATTATTTTCTGTAAAGCTGCTTCTGGCCATGACATGTTCACATCTAAATGTTTATAAGAGACATGTTTAATAAAAGTCTCAATAAATGGGCCAGACATATCTGACTTTCCATAACAAGAGGCTCAGGAAATGGGACTTGGGAGTTGGAATCGCTTGGGAGCTACACTGTTGCGACACTATCAAGCCCACCTGCTCCCTCTGTCAAAATCAAGGGATTGAGTCGAGTGTATGTTCGTATGCTTCATTCACTTGATGAATTTGAATTTAAAATGGCAGCAGGGATTCCCCAAGGAGGGCGGCACAGTGGCTCAGTGGTTAGCACTAACGCCTCACAGCAAGATGGTCGCTTGTTTGAGTCCTGGTTTGGCCATTGCATGTTCTCCCTAAGTTCGTGTGGGTTTCATCCAGGTGTTCATGTTTCCTGCAGTAAATTCAGTTGAGGAACAAACATGTTGTATGTTGTTTTAGTGAAGATTGATGAAACATTTGTCTGATATTTGTTGACCTCATACATATTTAATCTGCTGACAGGATGGTTTAACTATGAATACTGGAACTACTAGAATATACAGTTGAAATCAGAATTATTAGCCCCCCCCCCCCCCCCCCCCCCCTTGTTTATTTTTTTTTTCCAATTTCTGTTTAACTTAAAGAAGATTTTTTCAACACATTTCTAAACAGTTTTAATAACGCATCTCTAATATTTTTTTTCTAATAATTTATTATATCTTTTCCATGATGACAGTAAATAAGAAAAAATATTATCAGTCATACTGTGAAAATTTCCTGTTAAACATCATTTGGGAAATATTTAAAAAAAGAAAGAAAATTCAAAGGGGGGCTTATAATTGTGACTTCAACCGTATATCAAATTAATTAGTATTTCGTAAAAAAAAAAAGTCTTCTCAGTTCCATACTTTGCATTTTGCTTGTTTAGACCAGCATATGCTTCTGTATGTTTATTTTTGTAACAGTAAAATTGAACCATGATTGTTTTGTGCGTTGTCTGTTTCAGTTGTGTGTATGCTGCTGTGCATTGCACAGACTTCAGCAACTGATGTCCTGCTTTGCGTAGGAAAGAGTCAAAGTGATGGACAGATCCACCTCACAATACTGCAAAACATTACAAAGGACATCCTTGATTGCGAGACACAATTGCTTGTTAATGTACGTATCTTACGAAATCATACAATGACAATACCTCAACATAACATTTAAACAGCTAACATTAATGAAGTTTAGTCATCTATAAAGCAATTTAGGAAAATTGTTGAAATTAATGCTGGAATTTGACAATAATACGGATACTTTGTGTAATGGAAAAAGTGACAGTGCATACCAGTTCCCCTTTCAAACTGAGATTTTAAGACAGTTCATTTCCTTAAGCTTCAGAGTGGTTGGGTGATGTCACAAGACTGACTCAGAGCTATATTTCTATCTTCAAAATCAAAGTTATCTTCGGCTTTGTCAATTCTGGCACATGCACAGACATATAGAGAACGATCTAGCTACTAAAGTAACCCTCGTTCCCGGAGGGTGTGAACAGAAATGCTATAGTGGATTTAATTTCATTCAGAAAGCCAATTGTCTGAAAGAGTATGCAAACGAGCCAATGAAATGCCAATGAGTTGGCAGCGTCAGCTTGCATAGCTGATTCTTGTTGTAATCAATTAAACAAATATAAGCACAGCGAGAGCAAGTTGAGGCATCTTTTTTAGCTGAAGAGACTAATACTCACAGCTAGGGGACAATCATTATGGCAATGCAATATAGCATTTCCGTTCCCCCCCTTGGGGAACGAGGGTTACTTTAGTAACCAGAGCGTTCCCCTTCGGATGGGGAACTTCAATGCTATAGTGGATTTAATCCACTTATGGGGAAATGTCTGGAAAATGCCATAATGACTGCACCTTACCTTCGCCTCCGATGAGAGGTTAGCCAGGCAAGCATGAGCGCACCTGCAACACAGAGAGGCGCAGTCTTCCAATGTGTTCCCTGGCCTTTACTTATCCCACTTCAATAGAAGATTTACAGATTTAGATATATATTTTTCGGGAGCCGCAAGCGTCTAGATAATTTCTAGGAATTTAATATGACAATACGTTGGAAAAGCGTACAGTCCCGATAGGGAGGACGCTGCGGAGGCCACCTGCTACCCAAGTGGGGAGATATGATGGCGGAATAAATGGACTAGCCCTGAGAAGTGGGAGTACGCATATAATAAGATGGTTAGCAGAGAGGGAAGACACGGGTCCGCCTGTGAGGGGGGACTGCACCGTGGCTGAATAAGCATATGGGATCGCCTAGTGGGGATCACGCATAGCAGGCACCTATACCCAAAACGGGTGCTGGCCAGAGGGCAGACCTACAACATAATGGGCCAGCGAGTGACTCCTCCGCTGAGTCAGTGCTGGGGGCCTCGGAGGAATCAGAGTGAATAAGCGCACGTATCTCCGTGTTAGGGAGAATGGCACGGCAAGCGTGTTTCAACACCTTAACCGAGTTGTTTCCTGAATCACCAAGGGTTACGTAATACCCTTGAGGAAACAGACTCCACTCGCAGATTGTAAAACCTTGCAAATGTATTAGGTGTCGCCCAGCCCGTAGCTCTACAGATGTCTTTTTGATTGATTACAACAAGCATCAGCTGTGCAAGCTGACACTGCCAACTCATTGGCATTTCATTGGCCCGTTTACATACTCTTTCAGACAATTGGCTTTCTGAACGAAATGCCCAAAAATGGATTAAATCTACTATAGCATTGAAGTTCCCCATCCCAAGGATGAACTGAAGTTACATTACTCTCCCATAGGTGCTTCCCTAAATGCTACAGAAGGAATATAAAATATTCAATTAATATAAGTATAATATTAAAAATATAATATACAATTAAGAAAAGTAGAATGAGTGCAAACAAGTGAATCTAACAAACAAGTGCAGTGCAAAGACAGCTTATCAGTCTGTTGAAAGGACAGTAAGCTCTGTTGAAATGACAGAAAACTACTTCTACAAAAGCAGCCTTTTGTAGAAGAGGTATGCCAAATTCACGCTGGCAGCGACTTTGTAGCTGCCTGTCACTATGGGGGGTGATTGAAAATGCTAATGGGCGTTCCCACCTTGAGGTTGCTTGTGTAACGCTTATGATGATGTTTTACTGAGAGCCAATAAGTTTATGTGGTGCTAAAAATAAACTTTGTTCAGTGAAAACACGAAATATAAATGGAATTAGAATAAAATGCTGAATTACAAAGATGAGCAAGAAAAAAGTGTGTTCACTTTCAATACGGCTATTTACCTCCTGCAAAAGCGGGACTGTGTAGGTCTACAGCATAGAGAATATAACCGGCTGCTGCAGGAGCTGAAAGAAGATCATGTGAGCTATACTAATGATGGTATTGGCTGTCGCTCAAGAGAGTCACTCTTCATTTGCATTAATTTGCATTACTTGGTAGCACCAGTGCTCCCAACTTCAAATATTTAGGAGCACCAGAAAAATTTAGGAGCACCCACCAAAAATGAATGAACACCGCTGTAAATTGCATATTAAGGCATTTATTGTATTTGAAAACTGTATTTGATGAATTTGCTGTGATGACAATATTTGTGCGATAATTCTAAAATGAATGTCTAATAATTCCAAAATAATAATGATGATGATGATGATGACTACTAACGTACTAACAATGAATTACATTTCTCATTATCATGCTGCCTTGAATGTGCTTGAATGTAAGTTATGTGCTACAAAGCAGTCCTACTGTTACTGTATGAAAAATAAATTTATGGTTTGCATCAAACACAAATGAAGCATTGCAGTAAGATATTTTTATTTTGTACTATTGTTTTATAAGCATGCCAATTTAATAAATACTATTTCTGCTACAAAACAAAAGAAAGATTATAATAAATCATTCAATTCAAGGCAGAAAGCTGCAAAGCAGTCATCAGTATTTAAATAGGAAAATAATATACATCTCAAGAAAGAATAGACAAAAGAAAAGTCTCACTTTTAAAAGTTTTGGTTTTGGTTTGTGTCATTTTAAATGCTTAGTCTCATTATGCGCTGATTTAAAATTTTCTGTGGAAAAGCAGGCGAGTCAGCCGGCCCAATATATGAGGGGTGCAGAGCAGGATTCTCGCGATGACCACCGACGCAATACCGTTCTTTGTTATAAGGCACATCAGTTTAAACTTAGTAAAGGCGAGCTTTTTTGGTGCTTCTAGTAAAGGCTTTTTTGCTCATAGGCAGCGTTCACACTAAGAGCGACAATCAGCTACAAGTGACCATTCATTTCAAAGGAGAGCTAGCGACTTTCGACTTTCCGTCAGCATTTGTTGCTGACCAAATGTGGGCATTTCGAGCAACAGAGAACACACTTTTTTTCTTGCTCATCTTTAAGCATTTCATGTACTGATTCCATTTATATTTAGTGTTTTCTCTGAACAATGTTTACATTCAGTGACACGTAAACTCATTCGCTCTTGGTGAACATTATCATAAACGTTACCCAAGCGACTTCAAGGTGGAAACATCTACTAGTGACTTCAATCACTATCCAGAGTGACAGGCAGCTACAAAGTCGTTGCTAGTGTGAATTAGGAAGTAGTGTGAATGAGGCATTAGCTTTTGGATCAATACTGTAAAGAGATAATGACCAGTTTAATACAACTCAAAGTGACAAGTGGAGGTCAGTATGTGTGTGTGGGGGGGGAAGGGGAGTTTACAGGTCTTGTTATTAATTAAATGAAGATCTATATTGAATCTATAATACATATTTATAATGATACTACGATTTACTATTAATCAAACTGAAATTCAGGTATTTTAAAAGGGCTTGGCAAACAACTTGTTTTCATAAATGTAAAAAAAAACTGTTCTTTCAGCATTCAGTTATAAAAGCTTCAGAGAAAAAAGAAAATGTTTAGATATGTTTATTCTTAACTTCGCCATCTCAACAACCTCCATTATTCTTTCCCTCTCCCTTTCCTGATTAGGATACACTGGCAGCATATTCCATTGGTCAAGAAAGTGAATGCCAAAAGCCAGTTCTTAATATGACAACAAACACCGCCATCTTACAGAACTGGCCCCAAAATTTGGTGTGTCTCATCATTTGCCTCAGTGCCAATGTAAGTGTTATACTGTTGTATGTGTTTTCGTTTTATATTGATATATACTTCTAGGCCATTCGATTAAATTAATAATATACATGAAGTGATCCTGCACTTTATGCTTTGATTATGATTTCTTTTTTTATGTATAATCCAGATCCATGAAAGGAAGCCATGCTTTTGTAAGTAATTGCTTTACTATATACTAATTTGGCTGACTACATTTGTTTAGTTTTTTAATAAATGCCTGTTTATTGTCAATAGGATATTTTTGACTCTGTCTGCAACTTCAGCTCAAACAGCATCAATTAGCGATGTACTGCATCTGATTCTTGTGGGCAGTTCAGGACATAGTAATATCAAATAACTAAAAAGAAAAGACTAAAAAGTCTTCAATTGTTTTAGTACATGTGAAATTATTGTATTGCAGATGATGCCACTCCACCCCACTCGACTACACTTCCTGAAGGTAAGGTCTTTTAGTCAACATTTGAAGTGAATCAAAACTTTCATCAAAGTACTAAGTATATTGAAGAACAGGACAATAAAAAAACATTTTAGACCTATTTCAAATATTGACTATATAGTTTGAGCATTAAGTGAAGTTATTGTGTTGCATATGATTCCAATCCAAATACAATTCCCAAAGGTAAGATAAACTCCTCAATGCTTTAGTGCAAACTAAAATAAATAAATAAAACCTCGGATGAACAACAGCATATAGCGTTTTTTAATGATTTATTTATGCATTGTAAAACACGCTACAAAAAAATACTGAAAGGACAACATAAACATGTAACAGTAAGCAAATACACTGAAGAGTATTTTGAGCAAAAACAAGACAAAACAAAATAAGCAAACAAATAAATAAATAAATAATTGTAAAAAACACTAGCACAATCTTACATACAGAAAATTCAGGTTTACAATGTGCTGACCAGAACTAGTATCTATAGTACCAAGCTGGGAGTTGGAGGTGGGGAACAGCATATAGCATTAACAAAAATAAGTAATGCGCATCAAATGCCTTATCTGATCATCAGCAGACGTTTTAACAGCTGTTTTTTAGCCTTCAGGTGTGTTAATACAATGCCCGTACGATAGCTAAAGCATGGGCAAAATGTTATTTGCTTTTTGGCCAAGTTATGAAATATCAAGGATTTTTGTTTATCATTTTAAATGTTATTGCTTTTATCAAAATGTAGATTTTTTTCTATACAGTTTCTTTATCTTGTGTTTTGCCAGTTGTTATGGTTAGTCTATTCACTTCCATTCTATTCCTTCCCCACTTGTCAAGCAGCAATCAAATAAAGCCACCTGTCTGTACCTGTAAAAATACTGGCTGTGGCTTTTTTATGTCTGCTCGGTGCTCAAGCAGTTCCTCCTGGATTTTGCACGAAAATGTCCCGATTGTTGCAGCCTAAGATCACTGATTATGCTACAACTTTTCTCAAAATATATTTGCAGCATTTCTTGTATTGTTTTTTTCTGAAAATGTTAACAAATTTACACTGTGCCATGCCTATGACAAGCTAAGGTGTCACCTTGTCACATCTGATGAGCACTTTCTAAATGGGAATATAATGCTATTTAATTAAATAAAAAAATTAAATAAAATGTGGATGATGTGGCAGAAATTTGCACAGTGTCCTGACTGGGCAAATTCTGCTGCAATTTTGTGCCAATTACCTGACTTTGTGTTAAAAACAGATCACAGAATCACTGAATTCTGAAGAGACTGCCCGACACAACAGCTGCCTATTTTCTATTCATTGGAGGTCATAAATATTCTGCTTTTAAGTCAGTGAAACCTGGGAAAATCAGGAAATTTGATATTTGGCATAGAGTGTGGAATATTAAGTGGGACCTTTACTGCAATAAACCATTATAATTATTCTTATATTTTCTATTATATCTTAAAAAGTTAACTTATATTTCCACACCTCTGATTTTGTTTTTCTCCCTCCCCCCAGTGGGTTCTTCTGACTGGAAAACTGTTGTTTGGATTGCATTTGGACTGTCAGTAATTGTCGTTATCATCGTTGTTGGCAGCATTGCATTTTATAAGAAAAGGTAGGGTTCTCTTAAAAACCAGCATGAACAAGATAAACACATGACTTTGTCTATCGATCCTGTGTTTACTCATAATTCTGTGTTCATAGGCACAAATATTCTTGTACTAGAGCTTAAGAGGCGACTCTTTAATTCTGGTGTATACCGTTAGGGCTTTGCAAAGTATTGTAGTTATGATGTGAATACTAATTCTGAATTCTAAACTTTGTACTACATTATATTAGTCAGTTTTTAATAATACAAACTGTAGTGACTAACGGTTGTAAAAGGCTTTCCCTTTTCCTTTTAATCACAGGAAAGATCGTCATTGCAGGGATATCCTAATCTAATCTTCATACTTTATGATGAAATGTACTCTTATCTTATATTAATGTACTTGTGTTAGCTTTTATCATCTTAGGGCTTCATAGCTTTTAGGATTGTTTTCATGGATCATGAATTGATCAGTGAAGCTACATAATAAAATAATAATATAAATTTTATATTAAGACAAAGGACAAAATATGATAATATTTATAAAAAAATATTATGAAAATGAATTTAGTGACATTTATATAAAACTATAACTATATATATTAGGGCTGCAACAACGAATCGATTAAAACCGATTACTAAAAGTGTTTGCAACGAATTTCAGAATCGATTCATCATGTCGTGCGATACAGAGATGTTTGATTATTAAAAAAACTTGAGTTGAGTGTGAAACAGAGTAAACGCACTCTGCCTCTCTCACGCACTGGTGCCAGCTGAGTTTGTCACCTCATAGGCAGGGCAGAGCAAAAAAAAAATGAGGTAACATTAGAGGAAAGATGCATGGCGAAGGCAGAGAAATCTGTGTAACCCTAGTCTTCCAAGGTGAGGGAGCATTTCACACTAATTAAACAAAAAAGTGTGTTAACGGCCAAATATGCAAAAGTGATGACGGGAGCACCACGGCAATGATCCAGCACCTGAAACGCAAACATGTTGGAGTCTTTGATGAGGAGAATTTCTGTTTAGTAGAGAGATTTTTTCAACACATTTATAAACATATATCTTATAATATACATTATCTAATAATACATCTTATAACATAAATATAACATAAATATAATATAATATAAAATATTTCCCATGATGACAGTACATAATATTTGACCAGATATTTTTCAAGACACTTCTAAACAGCTTAAAGTGACATTTAAAGGCTTAACTTGGTGGGTGAACTAGGCAGGTTAGGGTAATTAGGCAAGTTAGTCTACAGAACAAACCATTGTTATACAATATCATTGTTACATTATATATTGCTTTTATTCTAGACGTAATAAAGCAAATTAGACTTTCTCTATAAGAAAAAATATTATCAGACGTACTGTGAAAAATTCCTTGCTCTGTTAAACTTCATTTAACAATTTTAGAAAAAATATATAAATTATTATTATTATTTTAATTAAGATCAACATTTAACTGATTAAATGTGTAATTTAATCAGTTAAATTTCCATTGTCTATGTGTTGAGATTAATGGATTGATAGTAATTAGCCTAGTAATTTAATTACTTGCTAAGTAAGTTAGTTTCTGTTCATACAAAGTAAATAGAAATGTAATTTAAATACAAATATAATGATATTAATTAGTAATTAATTACTTTTATGAAGTAAATTATACCAACACTGATATTAACACACAAATTAAAAATGCATACTATGTATTAATATTATTATTATTATTATTATTATTATTATTATTATTATTATTATTATTATTATTATTATTATTATTATTATTATAGCTATCACTGGTCATGTCATTTTTTTAGAAATGAGGTATGATGAATTGTATGGCACTATAGTGAACGTTAAATAGATTAAAAGAGCAAGTATTTCTGTAATTGCTGCTGTGGAAGCAAAATGAAATGAAATGCTGTGCCAGTGAGTACACGTGTCTAATGCAGCACTAGGTGAATACACAGCTTCAGATATGGTCTTATAATCTGTCTGTGGTGCAAAAAAGGGTTTATCTATACTGAATTGTTTTCATGTGGTGTCCGTTTATAACCTTGTGGCAAGTGAAATCGGCGCTGCTGTATTTAATTAGATTTGTATGATGCTAATGGCCTGTAGTTTGCTTATACTGTACATAGTGGTGCTCACAATCAAACTTTTTTTATGCTTTCCTGTCTATGAATTTTATTCTTTTATATCAAAATTAAAGTATAAAAAAATGTGTTTGTGTGGCATAGGTTGAAGAAAAATGATCAAATGTCTGTTTAAAGTTCTAAATGTGCTTAGCTTTTGTATTGTGCTGCATCAATATACTCTTTGTATCCGCTTTTTTAAACCATAGTTTTGGTGTCCTGGTGCAAAATATTTTTTTCAAGAATTCTACAAATAAAATTCTAAAAGAAAAATTCTGTGTTCAGCTTGTTTATTTCATTGCACCTTTAAGCAGTTCAAGACGAGACATTAGAAGACAACAGTTTTGGCTGAAGATGACTTTCTGAAAATATGGGTCTTTATGCCATCTGACTAAAATATCACTGATATGATTTTTCATGGGGGGGGGGTTTTGACATTGAAGTGGTTTTTTGAGATCAGCATCTAATTTTCATATTGAGACAGCATTCTCAAAATGTAGTCTAAGACTTTCTTTCATGGTCTACTGTACTAAACTAATCAGCAAACTGCTTCCTAAACTACAAACTTGTTCAGAAAAATACGTAAAATTAAACTCAAGTATGCCATGCATGCAAAAATATTATGAAGGTCGCAGGCACACTTTATAGATTCTAAACTGTTTTTGAAGTAATAAAATGTACACTACCGGTCAAAAGTTTGGGGTCAGTTTTATTTTTTAATGTTTTTTTTTTTTTTTTTGTATTTTCTGTTCATCAAGGTGGCATTTATTAAATGTAAAAAAAAAAAATTAAATTGTTAAATATTTTTTACAATTTTAAATAACTGCTTTCATATTGTATTTAGTTTCAAATAAAAGTAATACTCCAATCATTATTGCTTTTATTACTATTATCACTAATAATAATAATAACTAATATTAGAGTGACTTCTGAAGGATCATGTGACTAAAGACTGGAGCAATGAAGCTGAAAATTCATCTTTAAAATCGCTAGAATAAATTATTAAATTAAATTATAAACTACTTTTGAACAGTTATTTTATAGTGCAATAACATTTCACAGTTTTACACATTTTTTTACGTTATTTTTGAATAAATAAATGCAGCTTTTGTGAGCAGGATAAACTTATTTTAAAAATCGTACTGACTCCAAACTTTTGAGTGGTAGTGTATATAAACAATTCAATTACGTGATTGTTGAGAATTATATTTATCAAACATGAAAATTTTGATTTATTTAACAATAGTAATATTAAATGAAAAGGATTATTGCAGGAATTGATTGAAAAAACATTATTATTCTAAAAACTGAAAGACCTGAAAGACCAAAAGAGTTAAACCAAATGAAGCTGTTAAACCACTTTATGCCACTAGAAAGCCTGTGACATCGTTTTTTCTAGAATTGTGGCTAGATTTGAAGTACAAGGTGTCAGATTCTCAGAGACTTTGTTCTTTTATTCTTGTCCTTGTTTTCATTCATTTCATTTCAGCAAGGTTTACTTAAAAGTACACTGTAAAACCTGATAAGTTAACTCAAACCCTATAATTTAGTATGTACCATTTAGTATTCAAAGTGTATTTGGCATGAAGTTACTGTATGTTTACTTTTTTAAACTTAATATTTAATAATGACATTCAAAATGACAATAATGATTTCTTGTTTTATAATGTACATTTTTATATTATATAAAATACATATTAAATAAATTATTCAAATTTGAAATCTAAAATTGTTATTAAAGCAAATATAGTTAAGGCATTATTCCATCAATAACATCCAATTTGCATATTTTGTCACAAATCCATCTATTTCTAAATTTAGAATTAATAATCCTTAAATCAACATATAATTTGTCAACATTAGAGATCAGGTTAAGGGTAACAATTTACAATGAGAAAGTATTAGTTTATGTACTTACTGACATGAACAAACAACGAACAATACATTTATCACAGTATTTATCTTTGTTAACATAGTTAATGGAAATTAAATTGTTCCTTGTTGTTTGTTACCTCACAGCGCATTAACTAATGTTAACGTAATGTTTGGATTTTAAAAATGCATTAAAATAGTAATTCAATTTGTATATTAAATTAGTAAATGATAAAGTGATAAATAAATGCTTTAGAATTTTGTTCATTAGTAATTCCTAATTTTGTTTATTAGTAATTCATGCTAGTTTACACTAACTAACAATAACTAATAAAACCTAATTGTATGGTTAAGAATAGGTGGGCCAGCAACAGTTAACAAGTAAAAGAAAGGTATATTTGCCAAAAAAACTGCTGACTCACAAAAAATTGAAGAAAAAAAAAAACAGCAGGACTTAATGGAAACTACCCGTTTCTCAATCTGCGACTCTTACAGGAAATGAATGTTCAACATTTATCTACGTGTAACCAAGAGCAACAAAACACCAGCTTGCTGTAAAGATCTATTGTTAATGTCAGTGTTCATGACACAGCGTTATACTGTGTGACCCCATGTGAATATTTCATGATGCAATCATTCAAGCAACGTCAGAGAGCATATGCTAAAAATTTTTAAATGTTCTCTGTGCGCACTTCATATTTCCCACAATAGTAAAAAAGCAAAAAAAAACAACAACAACAACACAGTAGATTGGCCAATCACATCACATTATAACATCACCTTAGTCATCTCATGTGCAACACAACAGGAAATGGGCTGAGGGGCAAAGTGAACTATATTAACCCTGTGGCTGATCACACCACTTTCTGTTTTCTGGCACAAAATCCATTTTCCTAAACAAGATTTCTTTTGTTTAAAATAATGTTTGTTTGACTTTGGATGTTGAAAACATATATCAATTGACTTCCATAGTGTTTTATTCCTACCATGGATGAGAATGGTTACAGGTTTCAAGCATTCAACAAAATATCTTCGTTTGTGTTCAGAACAGAACAAAAAAAAAAGCCTAACTGGTTTGGAACAAGTCTAGAGTGAGTAAATGATAACAGAATTTTCATTTCTACGTGAAAACATTGTCTTTATGGATCACCAATCACCATGCTTTCAGCGAAGACCTTCATAAGATGCAAGGGTTGTATTTGCTTTGTCTGACAGTAGCTTTTGGCTTACATTTATATATATATATATATATATATATATATATATATATATATATATATATATATATATATATATATATATATATATATATATATATATATATAGCATGCCTTTTGTACTTTTGCATTTCTAGCTTATAAACAATTTATACATCCACTGATACATTCCTGCATACAGCGTTAGTTATGTTAAATCATTTTTAAACCCACACATTTGTCAAGTCAAATGAAAAATAAGTCTTACCAAGCTGCCATTCATTTTCAGACAATTACAGTCCACAGTTTTCGTTATGCAAACAGAATATAGATCCATAGTGCAGAATATAGATGATTGATATATATGATTTTCTGGTCCTTTCTTGTGCATGTCCTTTTGCAGCCTTGTCTTATGCATCAGAGTGAAATTCAAGCTCAAGCCAGGCCTCAAAGTCCAGCTCTGCAGTCACAGCTATAAAACATGAATCAACAAAGAATGTTAGATTGTAATTGAAGGTAATAATATGTAGCTAGACCGAAAACTGTAGTAATTGTTCACCAACTACACACATATTTGATGATTCATTTTGAAACTTATATCCAAAAATAAGGCAAATAGAATTCCTTCAATACCTTTAAAGCCTAAAATTATTTGATTACAGTTTGCTTTTTAACAACACCAAAGTATTATTATCACTCTTGATGACCTGATAAAAGGTACCAAAAATAAACAATGCTATATACACATTATTTCTTAATGGCATTTTTTTACTACAAAGAACATTTTGTGAAGTGGAAAAATTCCATGGGGTTTTACAGGTTGATTGTGGAAATGCGTCCACAAAGAACCTGTTTTCAAATGACAAAAGATAATACCAATGATAAAACTCTGTACAGATGACTTGGCAGCATAGATGACATAGACGCAGACATAAGTCACAGTAATTCTTTGAGGAAATACGCCCAAATATGTGCCTAAAGCAACGGTACATATAAAAACGGTTCTTCTTTTTATAGTCACTGTCACGTTATTACAAACATATGCTTTTTTTAATGCTTTTTTTCTTTTCTAGAACAAACCAAACCACATTCAAGCATTAAAGTCATACAGATTTTAAATGACACTGAGGGAAACAATAAATAACAGAATACCTCAGTCTTTTTTTTTTTTTTTTTTTTTAGAATATACAAAAGGTACACAATTTGAGATAATGCAAATACAAAGAAAATGAAACAATAACAAAAATACAAAAAACAACAACAATACAATCAAGTACCGGCAGGTGCGTGTGTTTGTGTGTGTGTGTGTGTGTGTGTGTGTGTGTGTGTGTGTGTGTGTGTGTGTGTGTGTGTGTGTGTGTTTGTGTGTGTGTGTGTGTGTGTGTGTGTGTGTGTGTGTGTGTGTGTGTGTGTGTGTGTGTGTGTGTGTGTGTGTGTGTGTGCATGTAAAGGTAACTTGGTAAACAGGTCAGAGTACATACAAAAGGAACAATAACAGTCACTAAATGAAGCAAGTAACTTATATAAGGAGTGACAACAATGCTAGTGATATAATGATAGTAATAATGACAGTAAACAAGCAAGAAAGGACAACAGTAATAATCATTAACAACAACCACTACAATAATAAAAATAATATTAATAAAAATAAATCCCAAGTACTACACCAACTACTACTACTACTACAGAGAGTTTCTAATGCTACAACTATTACTACTGCTACTACAGCCACAACCACTACTACTCCTACAATGTGTACTACTACTGAACCTATTACAAGGACTACTACCACTGATACTACTATTACTACATCTACTACTAAAGGAATGACTGCTACTACAACATCTACATCAACAACATCTACTGCTTCTGATACTACTACACAGACAACGACTACTACTACTACACATCCACTACTTCTGATACCACTATACCAGCGACATCACTACAGATACTACTTCAACTACTACTTCAAAAACCCAAACTACAACTTCAACCACTACTACTACTACTACTACTACTACTATGACTACTACTACAACTACAGCAACCTGAATAATGACAATGGTAGAAATACTTGTAATAATGATAATGAGGAGATAACAGGACAAGTCAGGACAGTACTAATAATAATGATAACAAAAGTAGAAGTAATAATATTGATGATAATAGTGAAGAGGTGGGGGGGATTTCAGGAAGAGAACAAATAATATTAATAATGATAATAATAATAATAATAATAATAATAATAATGATAATAATAATAATAATAATAATAAGTAGAAAAAGGAAAGAGAAAAAATAGAAGATTAGAAAATTAGAAAAAGAGAGAAAGCAAGGTTACTTCTATCATCCCAGGCCATATTCTCACAGCAGCAAAATAGGGTCACACACCAAAATTTAAAAGACACACAGCTACATTTTCTGTGAATCCCAATGTGTGAAACACACGGAACAGCCACTTTATATAGTGTACAGTAAGTTGATTAAGCATTAATTGACTGCAATTGGCAGTTTTCTTTGAGGACACTTAGTGAAAACAGCCAATACAAAAGGCAACTCTGATGCAGTGTGTAAATCTCTGCTTCTTACCCACAGGCCTTAAACACACAACTACTCTAATCTACTCTTTAGCAACAATCAGAATTACAAACACTGTGTTTCTGTCCTACGATCTTATTAGAGTAGACCTGTAACTTTTTTTTTTGGGTAACCCTCCCCCTCCCCCTCTGCGGTGAAGGTACTTTCCTGCTGCTTCTAGACCAGCACACGTACACAGCATAAGCACAAAGCATTGAGTAAATGTATTTTGTGGTGTGTCAGTAAAGTGTGTTTATACCCACATAATAAGTGGTTGTTTGACAGTAGAGCAACAAAGAACAGTTTAGTTTAGTTTAGTTTTGTTTTGATTTGTTAAATGTTGTACAGATAACATGACATAACATGAAGCTGAATGAGTAACATACTGTTTCATGACATAATAAATCTTTGTTGAAATATCATATGTGAATCATAACTCACATTTTCATTTTTGACATATCCGTACTTGAATATCTGTCACAGAATGCCTAAAGAATCTTTATGAATGAGTAAGTATACATAATTTTATAATTAATGTACGGCTCTGATTTCAAATTAAAAACATTTTTATAAGATCTAAAATGATATTTTGTTGTAAAGCAGCTGTCAAATTAAAACCTTTTGAAGAACAGGCAGGCTTTGTAATCAGTGTTGATTAAAACAAAACAACAACGCTTCAAATGCTGAGGATTAATTAAGGTTTAAATGGATAATTTACCCAAAAATAAAAGTTATGTCTTAATTTTCTCACTATCCACTTGTTCCCAAACTGAGTTTATTTCTTCTGCTGACCACAAAAGAATATATTTTGAAGAATACTGAAAAACCTGTAGCCAAATTACATAAAGCATTTTTTAACCACCAATTAACAACCCACATTAATATATCATCTTGTATTTAACAACAATTCACATTCCACCAACAGACCCTGACAAACCAAGACCATTGAATTGTACACATTCTTTGCCATCTCTGTGCAGGGTGATATGGCCTTTATATTTGTATAACATGTCTTTTATTACAGATGTCAGAGCACATACAGGGTCAAGGGGTCAGACACCTTGGGATAACTTCCCAATATCTTATTGACATTCTCTTTAAAAAATTTTTTTAATCCTTTCTAAATTGGATGCCAGTGCAGCTAAAGATGGTCCATAGTTGGAGAATCTGAGGATCTTTGACTTTGACAAGGTAAGTTGGTTTTCATTTAAAGACAATGATTTTGTTTTATTCCTACCTTTTTAAAAATTGTTAAAAAAATAAAATAATTCTTCAGAAATTAGTATATATATATATATATATATATATATATATATATATATATATATATATATATATATATGTGTGTGTGTGTGTGTGTGTGTGTGTGTGTGTGTGTGTGTGTGTGTGTGTGTGTGTGTGTGTGTGTGTGTGTGTGTGTGTGTATATATATATATATCTCGTTGAAGTTGAATTA
Source organism: Danio aesculapii (assembly GCF_903798145.1). Taxonomy (NCBI): domain Eukaryota; kingdom Metazoa; phylum Chordata; class Actinopteri; order Cypriniformes; family Danionidae; genus Danio; species Danio aesculapii. Next base: position 33,742,131 of record NC_079450.1, read on the forward strand.
TTAGCACCCCTTTGAATTTTGTTTTCTTTTAAAAATATTTTCCAAATGATGTTTAACAGAGCAAGGACATTTTCACAGTATGTCTGATCATATTTTTTCTTCTAAAGAAAGTCTTATTTGTTTTGTTTCAGCTAGAATAAAAGCAGTTTTTAATTTTTTACAAAACATCATTATACAATAACTTGCCTAGTTACTTTAACCTGCCTAGTTAACCTAATTAGCCTAGCTAATCCTGCATTTCGTTGCCTTGTACTTGTACATGTGTGATGACAATAAATTGAACCTAATCTAATCTAATCTAAGCCTTTAAATGTCACATTAAGCTGTATAGAAGTGTCTTGAAAAATATCTAGTAAAATATTATTTACTGTCATCATGGCAAATATAAAATAAATCAGTTATTAGAAATTAGTTATTAAAACTATCATGTTTAGAAATGTGTTGGAAAAAAATCTTGCCTCCGTTAAACAGAAATTGAGGAAAAAATAAAGAGGGGGGCTAATAGCTCTGACTTCATCTGTATATATAACAATTTGGGGAGTCTATTGAACCATTTTTTTATCACTGTTTCTTTAGCAACCATGTAAAAAGTCTTATAACAGTATTTTATGGCATCGACAGATAAACAGACAAAATAAAATGCATATTGTTAAAATATATATGTTGTGGCTAGGCATGTGCCGGTATCACATTTTCATGCTGCGATTAATTGATTGAGCTTTTATCACGGTATACGGTATTATCACGATATTGTAATTTTACTAGAGAAACAGGTAAAAAAAACACAAAAAACTTCAGTTTCGTCAACTTAGTAACTTTAATAACTTTTTAATTAACTAAAAGTACTTCAAACATTTAAATACAAATAAATATAAATAAAACAATACACAATATAAAAGTAAACTTGAGCAAATATATCAAAGTGAATGTGCAAAGGGAAACCATCTTCGATCAGCAATCGTGGAATGAACTGCCAACTATTCCAGCATGTTTTATGCAGCAGATGCCTTTCCAGCCACAACCCAATATTGGAAATCACCTATACACACTCATTCCCACACACTCATACACTACAGCCAATTTAGCTTATTCAATACACTATTCACTCAGCCTATATTCAATAATAAACATAACAAAAACTGCCTGCTAATGCATGGGTAAATCTTCAAAGGGGAACAATGTTACATTTTAACCTTTCACCTCATCCTGCTTGCTGTTTCACTATCTAAACAATGAAAACATAATAGAAGTCAAATTTGATTCATTTTGATATTATGATTAACAGACACCAAACAGCCTCGTGTAGCTGCATATTTTTATGAGCATCATCTTCACACTGCATATTTCTAACAAAACAGGGCTTAAATATAACTGTCTCCTTTCATTTCCATTGAAAAGAATGAACTTTACCCTGTCTCTTTTGCAGAATATCAGTTTTAATAACCAATAATGGCCATTATAACAGTATAACGTACATTAAATTTAAACGATAAAGGTTAGCAATCAGTCAATGTGCAGAATCAGTGTATGTGGTTACATAAATTAATATATTAGCTTATCTTTGCACTCAGCCAAAACAGTTAACTGAGAACAAGTGATTCAAAAGACATAAGAATTGTTAGATAGAGACAACAAGATGAATTCAATATCACGTTTAACAACTATAGTGAGATGAGATCATCCAGCAGATGAACTGTCTGACATGCACTATACTCTCACCTGGGGTTTATGCTCATCCGCTGAACTAGTGGCTGCAGCTCTGGGCAGAGAGTGTGTGGTAACGTGATTTGCGTTTTTAGCCGTGTACTAGAATGAACAGAGAACTTTTCAGAATCGCTAAATGAAACGCCGGTGTATTTCCCGCGATTTCTCTGCGCCTCCCTTGCGTTTCTTCTCTCTGACTCTCGACTATTTTGACAAATACACACAGACGACGCACGCTCACACGGACTCCAAAATAGGAGTTTGTGATTGGGCCAGCCCAATGTCAATACCGAAAAGAGCCAATGGGCTGCAGTGTCACATGGGCCGGCCCGGTCTGTCTGTCCGGGAAAAAAAGCATCTACTTTCAGAGAGTCACAGATCACAGCAGCGTCAATCAATAAGGCAGAAAAAAACGATAGGCTGCTAAGCCTTTTATGGGCCAATCAAATCATAAGACGATGATCAGCCCGGCCCAAAAAGTACGTCGGCCCACCGGGAAAGTGCCCGGTCTGCCAGATGGCCAGTCCACCCCTGCGTGTGAGGACACTGCATGCACACAGGGCTTCTACATGTGGGGATTGTTTACATCAGAGTGCGCATCAGTTCTGCGCAGCATATACGCAGTGTTTCTTCAAGCGGTTGATGGAAAATAAGCTAATGCGCGTTCTAAGAATATAAATTCGGATCTATTATTTTTCACGGTATTTTGAAGTGCCCGCGATAACAATATCGTGCATATTCATTACCGTGATTTATCGCATTACCGAATACCGGCACAAGCCTAGTTGTGGCTATGCATCTGTAATAGTCTATTCAACTTTTGCTTACGTAAACAGGAGGAAGAGGTCAACCAATTTTACCAGCTCAGTTTCGTTCTGCTGTTGAACAAAACCAATACATTTTGAAAAATGTCATTAAGACATTTTTTTAAAAATATATATCTCTTTTCACACTTTTACTTAGAGATATTTGACTGAAGAAAAAAATGTATATTCGGTGTGCTGTCCAGAGAGAGAGCCTGGAAACAGCCTCAAAGTGCCTCCCTCGCCCTGATTTAAGAGGGGAACTGGGTTGAAAGGTATGGATGTTGAAAGTTGAGATATCAGTGGTAGAACATACTGGAATATTTATAGGGTGGAGAGAAAGGAAGGAATTGTGGTGTTCAACTTTTTCTTTACTTCACTCACTTCACTTCCATCTCTCCAATCCTTTACATTAAAAGATTTTCATTGCAACATAAAAGTCACAGCGCTGAATTACCTATGAACTGAATTCCCCTATTTAAAACAGCCTGTGGGGTAACTAAACAATATGATTACGTGCTCAGTATCAGTTACTAATCAAAAACACAAGTTACCTAAGTAATTTAACCAACTTTAACTCTGTAGTATAAGACACTGTTTGTCTTTTTTCCCTTAACAACAGAGATACAGATTTTAACAGTTCTGTAGCATTAGAAAGTTAAGTAGTCAAGCTAAGACAGTTTAGTAACATAAGCAGGACAAACTCAGTACAACAACAAACCCAACTCTAAGTAACATAGTATGAGTGAGGTTTTTGAACAGTACGATTATGTCTGTGAGTCTGAGTAGTTGTACTGTGATCAGTGTTGTCAACAGGAGTTGCTGTTGTGCATGGAAGCGCCGTGAGATTGGAAGCATTCCAAGTTTTCCCATCAATAAGCACATGTAAGAGGCTAAATTATTATATGCGTTTGTTTACATGACAAAACATGTATTTTTGACTCAAAAAGGTCCATACTGACTCCAAAGGCAGATACTGATAAGATCAGGGCCTCGTGTGTGGACTTTGGGGGTTTTACGATGTGGTCACATGTTGATTGGTCAGTTTGAATGTCTCAGCATTTGGGCTTTAGTCACATGGTCAAGAAAGATACAAAATAGGTGGTAAAACGCTGCTCTGCCTCTTTTCTTTTCCTGGTCAGCTTTCCTCCTCTGCCCTCTCCTCCTCTGGAGTCTATCTTCTCTGACTCTACTGCAATCAGGCTAACTTCTGGGCCTGCTCTCTTTGTCTCTCTCTCTCCCTCCCCCTGTGTCTCTCCTTCTACCTCTGGTAACTTTAATTTTACATTAGAGCTGGGTACAATTTATATCATATGTTTTATCATTTCATATTTGATCATTTTATACAGTTATTTGAAACTAATTCAGTTGTAACCATAGAGAATTATTGTCATTAAATCATCTCATTTTCAAGTATTTGTGAATTGCTTTTGATATAACATCAACATTTAACTGTTCCATATTGCAATACAATACAATCACATAATATCAACGCTCTCCCACATTTATAGCTATTAATACTGCCCATTCGGCAGAACTACAGTTCGAACCGCTGTGGTTAAAACCCATTTCTACTCACATATGTACCCATCCCCAGTTTTTTGTTGACTGTGAGGAGATCCAAGAATAACTGGTGTCCCTTTGGTTCATGCAGAAGGTTTGGAACTCTCACTTTATCTCCCTCCTGAAAGCAAGAAATTTGTGCACCACGCTTAGCATTAGTGTACAGTTTCCTTTTTTGTTTTGTGGTGATAGTGGTGTATATTCTTTTTTCAGAAAAGCAGCAAAGGAACCAGACACAAACTGAACACCATTATTGGTAACTATGCTCAATGGATTGCCATAGCAACTGAATATGGATGACAGAAATGAAATCATGGAATCTGTAGTGATGGTGTGAGTAAATGATACTTTAGGCCATTTGCTGTAATAATCAGTCAATGTAATAGCAAACCTGCAATCAGTTTCAAATGGTACAACTATATCCACAGCTACCTTCTGTCATGGTCCATTTGGAAGCGGTACAGGCTGGAAAGGTGCAGGCTGTAACTTCACAGTTTTGCCATTTAGTTGGCATACATGGCAAGAATGCACAGCATTATGAACTTGAGCATCCACCCCTGGCCACTAATAGAGATCGTGGAGGTGCTGCTTGGTTCTCGTCTTCCCTTGGTGACCTTTGTGTGCTACGGAGACAAGTGTAGGGTGAAGAGCAACAGGTGCAATCAGCCGTGACCCCCAGAAAACAAAGTTGTTCTTGACAGACAGTTCCAGTCACAGTTGATAGTATGGCAACAACCCAGTATTCAGTCCCTTGCTTGAAGGAGGCCAGCTGTTCAAAATCTGTGATTGCAGTTTGGTCAGTGTAGGACAAGCATATGCATAATCAACATCTGCAGCAGATATAGAGTTACAGGGGATAAACAGAAAATAATAATGATAATAATAATAATTCCTCACATTTATATAGCTCTTTTCTATACACTCAAAGCGCTTCAACACATCGGGGGGGATCTCTTCATCCACAACCAGTGTGCAGCATTCACCCGGATGACAAAACGGCAGCCATATTGCGCCAGACCGCACACCAGCTGATTGGGGATGATTTTGGTTTTTTGATTTTGGGGATGGTTAGGAGGCCATGATGGACAGAGGCCAGTGGGCAAATTTGGCCAGGATGCCGGGGTTAAACGCCTACTCTTTTTCGAAGAACATCCTGGAATTTTTAATGACCACAGAGAGCCAGGACCTTGGTTTAACGTCTCATCCGAAAGACAGAAAGCAACAAAGTCCTCGTCTACATCATCCTCATGATCTAAGGAAACAGCATTGTCTGTAGATGGAGCAGGAATGGCCACTCGTGACAAATAATCAGCAGGAGCATTTTGGAACCTGGACGGTATATAACATCATAATTAAATGACATGAGACATGCAGACTACCTTGTTACATGAAGTCCAGCTCGGCCAACACCTTTAGTGGTAAGCAGCATTGTCAGAGTCTATTAATCCATTTGTAGAGTACTTGACCTTTACTTAAGTACAGTTCTTTTTCCTAAAGGTGTATTTGCTGACTTAATTACTAGGATCAGTCTTGTACAGCCAGGGAGAGTATTGTCGCTCTGACAGCCAATTTGGGTCATGCTCCGATCAGGATTTTTGCAGCCGATACTGAGTACCGATTCTGATGCTTCAAGCTTTATAATGCATTAAGCATATTTTCCCTCTAAATATGAAACTTAAGAGAAGATCTTGCCTTACCTTAGAGTATAAACGAAGGATGCTGCATATAATTCTTTATACATGTCTCTTATAACCATTTTGGTGTGAACGTGTCATGGCCAGAAGCAGCTTTACAGAAAATAATTCATCCATTCACTCATTTGACTTAATCACTCATTTTGACTTAATCCCCTATTTAGCAGGGGTCTCCACAGTGGAATGAACCGCCACAGAAAATAATAAAACACAGATATAAAAATTGGTGAGAAAAATTACAAACAAAAGAGGCTAAGCCAAAAAAGAGAATGAATGAAAGAAAGAAAGAATGAATGAATGAATGAATGAATGAATGAATGAATGAATGAATGAAATTACAAACAATGCCATTTGGAAACATCGCAAATGATGAAAGAAGAGTTCAACATGTCTCAATCAAGAACAAGTTTGGAGCGTATGTTTAAATGCATAAGAATTGAAATGCATACCTATAAATCTAATAATTATTTACTAAAGGAAATAGGCCTATACACTGTTTATTGCAATAAGTATATTACAAGAAGTTATTTTATTAAATATTCATGTTAAAAAATAAATTTAATTTTGTTTATCTAATAATTTCAGCCAGCTTTTAGTAACTTTGCAATATTGTCAAAAACACAGAACTTTTAGTTGTTATATGTAAAAAGGCCTAAATACATGCAAGACCATTTAAATATTGCTCGTGTTCAACTGCTGACAGCAGATCACTCACTGAGAGTGGGAGAGAAGGATTTGCACTTGCCATATCTTTACTACTCCATTCATTTAACATAAGAAATGTAATGTTTAGACCATCACTGTGCCTCTCGCGATCTGTTCTCTTGCTCATTCACTCGCCTCGCCATGATTTCTGGGTATTTTAACTCATTTTTTGGGGATCACAGAGCGGTATAAATTTGCGGGAGACTCGCTGAGCTTCCGGGAGAGGTCATAAGATTGGATGAGACACTAGATAGTGGCAATCGCTCTGCTCACGATGCAGCAGCTCAAAACAAGCTTGCAAAACAGCTTGCAACAAAGAGCATCACTCACGCGAGTCGTGCCAATAAACAGAGGTTGCAACGAGCGCATCGATCGCTCTGGCCCCCACACATCATTTACCTGTGTTGTGGCTGCTGTAGGCTATGCATAATATACAGGAGCGCACGTGCGTCTTTGGTCCTGTCAGGTGTGGTGCTCTCTCATTCCCATAGAGTAGAGAGTGGCTTTGTGAACTCCATGCCCGATTCAGAGAGCAGAAATTTGTAATCGTGTGACCATGTAGAGACAGAAATGACATGCTGTTGTGCAAATAAGATATAACATATGGCTGTTTAGCTTGTTTATTAAAAGAAGTTGTGCTATACAGAAAATAACATTAACTTGACTTCAAGGGGGGCAGGGAAAGCCCTAATATAATGGAAGGGAAAACACTGTCACTTCTCAACGGCTAGCACACATGCTAGTGCTTCCTTTTCAACAGTAGCATATTTGCGCTCAGTAGCAGACCATGATCCATGATCCAAAGGCTACAGTACTTGGGATAGTATATCACTCAGGCCATAATCAGAGGCATCTGTGGAAGTAATGGTGTGCAAACTTGGGTCAAATAATACCAAGAAAGGGCTGCTTGCCAACAGCTGTTTAACCTTGGTCAATTTCATCTCAGCTCAATTTGACCAGCTGAATCCCCTTGGAGCTGGCTTATCAGGGGTCGAAAGTTATCTGGATGGCATTATCATACATGGATGTGACATGTCTTCTCATGATAAAACACTGCAAGCAGTCTTACAATGCATAGAGGCTGCAGGCCTACAACTAAGTAAAGACAAATGTTGTTTCTGACAAACCAGCCTACTGTTTATAGGGCATACAGTGTCAGCTGAGGGCCTTCGTCCTGATGAGTTAAGAGTGAAGTCAATACTCAATACTTCCGCACCCTCAGATGCTTCTACTTTGTGCTCCTTAATGAGACGTACTGTATGTCATGGTACAGTGAATTTATACCCAGATTTCCTAATGTTATTTCATCCAGCTTTACACAGTGTACAAAGTTTCTAGCTCATCCAAAATCTGTTAAATCCGTGCACTGAAACACTGGCACTGGAGGTGTAATGTCAGGAACTGCATTAGAAGGCAGCACTTGATTATTCTCAGTCCTCACATGCAGTGCAGACATGGGTCCCTTCCCATCAGTGGTGTGCCTTTTTCCACAATGTAAAAAATAGCCGAAAATTTATGATCTTGTAACGAAACATTCACTGAAAAGCACCCATTTACTGGAATGTGAGCTTTTGAATAAGTAACAAGGTTAGCTATTGGCTAAGACAGTAGTACATGACTAAAATGGCGTGCATAAGTAGTGTGGGGCAAGATGGGTACAGAAGACCCGTTGTCAACTACCACAGCATGTATAACAATATCACAACTTGACCTACAATTAGAGGGATACAAAGTTAGCGTTAGCTCTACTATAAAAGATCTGGGCGTCATATTAGACAGCAATTTAACTTTTAAAAATCATATTTCCCATGTCACAAAAACTGCTTTCTTTCATCTGAGAAATATCGCTAAGTTACGAAGTATGCTATCCATCTCAGATGCAGAAAAGCTAGTCCATGCTTTTATGACTTCTAGGCTGGACTACTGTAATGCTCTGTTTGCTGGCTGCCCAGCATCCTCTATTAACAAACTTCAGCTAGTACAAAATGCAGCTGCCAGAGTTCTTACCAGGTCTAGAAAATTTGATCACATCACCCCAATGTTATCCTCCTTACACTGGCTGCCTGTTAAGTTTCGTATTGAATTTAAAATATTGCTTCTTACATATAAAGCTTTAAATAATCTAGCTCCTGTTTATCTAACCAATCTTCTGTCTCGCTACAATCCAACTCGCTCTTTAAGGTCTCAAAACTCAGGGCTTCTGGTAGTACCTAGAATAGCAAAGTCGAGTAAAGGAGGTCGAGCCTTCTCATTTATAGCTCCTAAACTCTGGAATAGCCTTCCTGATAACGTCCGAGGCTCAGACACACTCTCCCAATTCAAAACTAGATTAAAGACCTATCTGTTCAGTAAAGCATACACTTAGTGCACCACTTAGGGGGCTTCCACACAGGTTATGCATCTTGCTGATATACACTGTGAACATCAGCTACGCTAATTATTTTCTTTATTCTCCATTTCCACCTGGGGATACTCTTCCCGAGGCCCTCAGACTATGCAGAGTCACTGATTCGATCCAAGACCAACGACGAGATGATCCCAAGGTTTCCATATCCTGGACCTGGCCGTATCCTGAACAACTACTGCGATGGTCATGGAAGAGTGGAGAACATGAGACTGTTTCCTGTGACGCTCCAGAGACAGACGAGTCTTCGCTGAGGCCAGCTTCCAGCCTCCGCCACTGAGACTGCAGCTCTGCACAAGACGTTTGGCCAGCGGAGAAATTAAAATGGTCGTGCCCAACTGAGCCTGGTTTCTCTCAAGGTTTTTTTCTTCACTTCCGCCTTTAGTGAAGTTTTTTTTTCCCTCTCCGCTGTCGCCACTGGCTTGCATGGTTCAGGATCTGTAGAGCTGCGCATCGTTGGATTTGCTCTTCAGTATTTGGACTCTCAGTAGTGATTATTAAACCACACTGATCTGAGCTAAACTGAACTGAACTTAAACACTACAAACTTAACTACACTGTTCCTATTTACTGTGACCTTTTATGTGAAGCTGCTTTGACACAATCTACATTGTATAAGCGCTATACAAATAAAGGTGAATTGAATTGAATTGAAAAAAAAACAGCAGAAGTGGATATGGTTACTGTACTCATAATGCTTTGGTGAATGGTCTGAATTTTCAGTGTACAGAACTAACTTCTGGTAATTCAATTTCTTGAACTTCTTGTGTGTTTGTCTGAATGGATCCGCACACTTTAGCATAATGTACAGTCTTTTTGCACTTTCTGCATGTTTCAGCTGCAGCAGGACAGTTTGCAGCATTGGCAAATTGGCAAGTGTGTCTCTGAGCCACAGTGAAAACAGAACCTTTTTTTCTTACATCATTAGAACGTGCATGTGATGGTTTTCCTGTCCTGCGCTTTATTACAGGCTGCACTGCTTGTATGGGAGCGGTAACTTGATGAAGATTTGAAATTGATTTAGCCTGATCAGCCGCAGATTCAATCTGACTCGCTATTGTGACAGCTACATCCAAATCAGTTTCAAGGAGAAGGCTCTTGCGTTTTCGTGGGCTAAGCACATTTTCCACTAACTGGTCTTGTGTCATTTCATCAGCACAAGCCCCAAAAAATGTCAGTGTCACAGGTTTGAGAAAGGAAAAAGTGGTTCCCCTTCGGATGGAGAAATCCAATGCTATGTGGAAACTTCCGCTATGGGGATTTCGTCAGAAACCAATCATCTGAAAGAGTATAAAAACAGGCCAATGAGATGCCAATGAGTTGGCAGCATCAGCGTGCACAGCTGGCGTCAATGACAATCAGTCATGCTATAAAGACGCAGCCAGTGCCATGCTCGACATCCTTTTCACTTTCAGAGCCCTTCACGAAGGTTCTGAGAGAATCTTTGATGGTATCTCTAACCTGTGTCTACAGAGAGAGATTGAGAAGCAGCTTCTCCCGGTACAGAGCGCGTATACGCAGTGGCAGATGGTCGAGCTGGGTTTTTCTCCCTTGCCTGGCACCCTTTGGGTCCGGTCCTCCAAGAGCGGTTTGTATATAGGAAAAAAGCTTTCCTAAAAGAGCAACACGGTCGTCGTGCATCGCGTCTTTTTCAAGACGTCACTCCGACCGTGCGTTTTTGGATGCGGTGGTTTCCTGTCCCCGGATGATGGGCACGAGCACAGCATTTCATGTCTAGGGATCCAGCATGTTAATGCGGTGCTCGCGGGCAGTGCATGCTGTAACTGTGATGTCATGTCTGTTGTGCAGTTAAGATCCCGGATCGCTATTGCAAAGAGCGACCCACCCCAGTTGTCACCCGCACTGCGGTAGGCACTCGGGCAGATCTGAGGGTTACAGTGGGAGTAAATCCGCCGCCCTCAGGCTGCGGGCCTCTCGCTCCTCCACGCGCTCCTTCCAAGCTTCAGGTGAAAAGAAGCGCTCTGTTCTTGGATGGTCGCTCTCTCACACGATGACACCGAGGGTCAGATGTCCATCGCTGCATCGGAGGATGGGCTGTCATTGTCTGACGAGGATGCGAACCTGCTCGCTCCTTCCCTCCAGGGTGGAGAGCGCAGCGTTAGCATCTAAAAAGCAGACATGATGGCCGTGCTTTCTCGGGCTGCTTCGGCCGTGGGCCTGGTGATGGTTTATCCCCCAGCCCCATGGCTGGACCGACTAGATGGGTGTTATGTGGAGGATATAAGGAGGCAAGACCTTCAAAGCCTCCCGTCCCCTTCTTCACTGAAGTGCACAGTAAACTCGTGCAGTCTTGAGGGCACTTTTTTTCTGCCCGGTCAGCGTGCGCTTCCATCCTCACCATCTTTGGTGGGTGGGCTGTCAAGGTCTGATGAGAATTCGAACCCGCTCGCTCCCTCCGGGATGATGAGCGCAGCGACGAATCCAGAAGCAGACTTTGTGGCTGTGCTTCCCCAGGCTACTTCGGCCGTGGCTCTGGAAATGGTTTATCCCCCAGCCCCGCGGCCGGTCCGATTAGAGGGGTGTGATGTTGAGGATGAAGGCAAGACCTTCTAAGCCTCCCCATCCCCTTCTTCCTGGATGGGCACAGTAGGCTCACACAGTGTGCTGTGTGCGCCTTCGCCCTCACCATGCATGCTATGGCCACCTACCAGCGCTACCAAGCGCAGGCGCTGGCCCGGCTGCCCCAGGATGGTTCCGACCCAGGACTGAGCATGAGCTCCGCACCTTAACTGACTATGCTCTTAAAAAAAAAAAAAAGTCGGCTGTGTGTGCCCTGGGAAGGACGATGGTCACATCCGTGGTCCAGGAACGCCACCTCAGGCTAAACCTGGTGATATGCGTGATGTTGACAAAGTTCGCTTTCTTAACTCACCCATATCCCAGGCTGGCCTGTTTGGCGACACCGTCTGTGAATTCGCCCAGGAATTCACACCGGTGATGGAACAGTCGGAGGCGATGGGTGATAGCTCTATCGACGGAATTGTATGACCGCCCAAACACCCCCCACCCCCCCACCGAGCCATCCACATCCACTGCTTTTCGCTGAGGACGCTCGCCTGTAGCTTTTGCTTCGCTGCCCCCGCCTGCGCCTCTGGCCAAGCAGCTGTGCCGAGCATCTCGCAGGCAACCAGCATCCCCTGCCCCAGGGCGCAGCTAAGTTCGGTAAATGGACCGCGAAGCGTCCCTGAGACGGGCCATCTGGGGAGGAGGGAATTTGCTCTTTCCCCGCTGGAGAGCGGGGCACTTCATTGAACGGCGTAAACAAAATAAAAATAAAAAACGCCATCAAATCCTCAATGAAAGAGCATTTTTCCCCTTCTCCGGATGTGACAGCCCGAATACTGCCAGTCTGGGACACCATGTCTTCCAGCTTGCAGGATCGGTGCATTTCGCCAATGGCTCACGGAGCGCGAGAGAACGGTCTCCTTTCTCTCCCACTCCCAGCCCCTCCTCTGGAGTTTGGGTGAGAGACGTGAGCATCTAGTCTCCTGTTCTCCCGTGGGACCCCAGCGCTCCCCGGGTGAGCCCACTCACTCCACGCTGCCCCGCCGCTGGCACGTCAGCGATTGTGTGGGTGGGACCACTTGTGGGGGCTCTGCCTACCTGGTTAGCGCAGGCCAGCCTATCCCAATGGCTCATTCATATGATCAGACTCGGCTATGCGATTCAGTTCACGAAACAGCCTCCCAGGTTCACGGGCATGTATTTCACCAGGGTCAGCCCTGCATTGGCCCCTGTCTTGCGAGAGGAGATTGCTGTCCTCCTGGTGAAGAATGCAATTGAGCCGGTCCCTCCAGCCGAGATGGAGCGCGGGTTTTACAGCCATATGGCATATTGCATCCGCGGCCACGGCGCTCGGATTGCTCCATATGAGACCACTACGGCATTGGCTTCACGATAGGGTCCCCAGACGCGCATGGCATGCGTGACTGTCACTGCGCTGTGTCACCGTACCCTCACCCCCTGGAGGGACCCCTCCTTCCAACGGGCTGGAGTGCCCCTAGGTCAGGCGACCAGGCATGTTGTCGCTCCCGCCGCATGTCTCAGCTCACTCGCCGTCTGCTCCTTTGGAGTCATAAGCGGCTGAAGTCGCTCCTTGCTATTGACATCCCAGATGAGTTCAACCGTGCGGCCAACGGGCTCTCACGGCAGCTCCTACCCCAGGAGAATGGCAACTCCACCCCGAGTCTCGGGGCATGCGCAAATATGCTTTCCCCCAATGAGACTACTCGCGCAGTTACTGTGCAAGGTCAGGGAGGACGAGGAGCAGGTCTTGCTAGTTGCGCCTCTCTGGCCCAACAGGACCTGGATATCAGAACTCTCCCTCCTCGCGACGGCCCCCCCTGGCAAGCCCCTTTGAGAGAGGACCTACAGATCTGTGGAACCTCCACGTGTGGTCTATAGACGCGATGAGGAAGACTTAGGTAACCTACCATTGGCGGTGGTTAATACCATCACTCAGGGTAGTGCACTCTCTACGAGGCATGCCTACGCCCTGAAGTGGATTCTATTCACTGAGTGGTACGCTTTTCGCCGAGAAGATCCCCGATCTTGCCAGATCAGAGTTGTGCTTTCTTTCCTTCAGCACAGGTTGGAGCGAAGGCTGTCGCCCTCCACACTGAAGGTTTACGTGGCCACCATCTCCACTCATCATGATGCGGTGGATGGCGGCACCGTGGGGAGGCATAACCTCATCATCCGAAATCCCCATAGCGGAAGTTTCCACATAGCATTTCCGCCCCCCCCCCCCCCCCCCCTCGGGGAACGAAGGGTTACTTTAGTAACCGTAACGTTTCATTCATAAAAAGCCTTTAAGAAAAACTTGGTGAGAAGTGAGAAGAAGTACGGCAAGCTGTCTCAGCTTAAATTGCTTAAATTGAAAGAACTGCAATTAGAGAACTCTGCACTTGAATTCTTACTGGTAAGAGCTTGTTAAATTAATATCTACTAGTAAGAATTCCAATTTAGAGGGCTCTCTCTAATTCAGTTATTAAATTAGCTCTTCAGTTACAGAGCTCATTTGCCTGAATTAAACAGAGCTGTCTCCAACTGAAAATGTTAATTAATGAATTAAAAAATAATAATAACTGTTATACTCAAGTTAAAAAAGAGACATATACACAAATGTGTTCTTGTAATTTGATAATATTCCAATTGAACCACTGGAAAGATACTGAATATATTAGGGATGTGCACACTTATTCGATTAATCAAACGCACCAGCGACGATCGAGCATGAAAACGATGATCGATTGGCTCTGAAATTAAATTCCTTTTATTCTTTCTGATTGGTTATGCTGGTATTTGGGCGGTAGTTTGATATTTGATTGGTTATGGCTGTAGGGAATTGCGGTCTAGAGGCCAGACCTGAGCGCAGATCCAGTATAGGGGGTCACACACCAGAAGCGACGCATTGCAGCACGGCCCACGCAGCGTCATGCATTTCAGAATTCTAAATGTATGTTTCTATCAGGGTACACAGCGGTGCCCAGCCACAACGGACACTTCATATTTCTGCCGCGCCACAGAGCGCCATCTGAATAGTTTCATTTTAAATACCATGCGAATGTGCGTGTCTGGTGTGTGATACTTTCAGCTGTCATGTGCGCGCCGTGTCTCGACACTCTTTTCGGGTGAGGACTACGGTATGAGTGATGTTTGGGAGCCATGCATCTCTCTAAACCCGGATCCTTTATTGTGGTGCAAAGTAAATGAGTCTCGATTTGCAAGGCTAAGCACTCTTGCCCAGTGGTACCTGGCTGTTCCTGCAACTTCTGTGCCTGCTGAGCGAGTTTTTTTCCACTGCCGGTGTAATTGTAAATAGATTCGCACTCGGTTTTCATCAGAGTATATTGACCGACTGATCTTTTTGAATAAAAATATGTAGTCCTTCCTTATGTTAAGTTTTATTAGCTGTGCATGGTAAAATATTCAGGCTGTTTTTTTTTAAGCAGCATTGTTAAATTAGGCCAGCTTTGTTTTATTTACCTCCACTGACTGATCATTTTGAAAGAAACGTTATTTTATCTAATCTTTAAGTTGGGTTAAGCTTAGCTGTGGTAAAAACAAAATATTCAGGCATTTTTATTTTAAGTTTACGCAACCAAATTATGCTAGCTTCTAATTTTAGTTAGGCTATGTGCTACTTAACAGTCGTTTGGTTAAGTTTTGGTGAAACTGATTTTTGCAAACCTTTTACAAAAAAAAAACTAAACAAAAAAACCTTTTTTGATCCACATCTGTTGATGTTGCTGAAGTAAAATATTGTTTTGGTAAAAATGTCAGTTGAATAAAATAACTGAAATGCAGAGAATCATGTGTATTTTTATTGTTGTTGTCTACAATACAGAAAAATAATGTAGGTTATAGTTTTAAAAACTGATCCAAAATATTTATAGAAATAATAAAACACATATTGAAGGGGATAATACTCTAAAATAACTTTGGTTTCTTTTTTTCTGCGAGGCTTCAGTTGCCGTTGTTTTAAAGCGCCCTGTAATGGGAGAACCACATCCACTACTTTCTGGTTGGCATGTAGTTCAAGCTCACATGCATTTTGTGTAGATAAACACAATTTGTAATATCACATTTTCATGTTGTGTCTCGGCTTTATGATTAATTTTATTTACAGTGCATCATATAGAAAACCTACACTTCTCACGTCAGTGGCGGTTCTAGTTTAAATGGCACCCTGGGCAAACCACCAGCTTTTAGAAATGTACTTAGAAATAAATAATAATTATTATTATTATTCATTAATATTATCCAATTATTATTCTAAATACATAATAACAGAAATCAATCCTACATGTAGCCTAACTGGAAAAAATTAAAGACAAAACTGGAGTGATGTGCTAAGATCTCTTAAGAAATCTTTTGCTTGA
Organism: Danio aesculapii; assembly: GCF_903798145.1. NCBI lineage: Eukaryota > Metazoa > Chordata > Actinopteri > Cypriniformes > Danionidae > Danio > Danio aesculapii. The sequence continues at coordinate 33,757,909 of NC_079450.1, forward strand.
TTATTGAAGACAATTCTATAGATTACAAAAAAAAAATCTTTTATGTAATTATCTGTTGTCTTAGACTCGACTCATGGCTGAGAATTAATGTTATTAAGTCTTACCTCCCTGATTCATCATCTCTCCTTTCTGCTTCAGCCATATAGTCAAAATAAGATCATCATTATATTATAACTTTAGTTTTGTCGACTTCGACTCGCTGAGTGCCGACACCTCTGCACAAAAGTTGCTCCGGTTTCACAGTACATAAGCGGCGAGTATTTTATCTGCGTGCATGTAAACAACCTGTATTCACACCGGAAGCATTTCAGTTGCTGTGCGCACGGCATTTTTTAAAGACTCAAGCGAACAGTGTGCGCGGCGCTACCCTAATGATCAAGAATTCTTGGCTATAAATTGCAGCAGCCATTGAAAAGGATCATTTTTTTGTTAAAAGGTTTGGAAAAACCTAAAGGATACGTTTGTTAAAACCAAAAGAGGCCATGGCAAAAGTGGATACAAAGATAACCAATTACAGAAATATGTTTTTCCACCATTCATAGGTTTAACACTGATTTATAAATTTATACATTTTTTAGTTTGCTTTCAACTTGCGCATGCAAAATACGGCAAACGTAAATGGTCTCTAACATCTTTATTCAGGGATTACTGCTTTAAATTAATATACTTGCATTAAGTAAATTGTATCTCAAAGCTTTTACTTGCCCTTGCCTAAATGCATTGGGATATATCAAGACAAGATGGTGGTGCGGTCACTTCGCGAGCCTCAGTGTCTCTCCAGTTTATGCAGTTTTGCAGTATTATTCCTGTTCATTTCGGGTCTGTTCGTGCAGAACAGTAGTGCCTTTACATCGTACACCCGACAGGAGATCTTGGATATTGGTTTGTGCATTCCGGACAGTTTTATTAGCAATCTTTGACTCATACCCAGGGGCGTCGCTAGACCCAATTCACTGGGGCACGTGCCCCAGTAAAAATCTCCAGTGCCCCAGTAAATGCAATGAGAAATGATTTACTTTATATGCAGGTGTATTTATTAAGAGTGGTACTTCCGAAATAAAGACGTTATTCTCTATGTGCAACCGAACCAACGCTGGTGAAAGCAATGTAATCAAAAAGCAAACTGGTGCATCTCCGCGTGTGCGCAGAGAACACGCGCGGCTCTCGCACGCGCTCATCTCGCGCGTGCTGCTCTTCTTCTGAGAATCCTGGTAGTAAACATGCGCGCCAAAAAAGCAGGCTGCTTCTTACGCGCCGCTCATGCGTTAAAAAACCAGCGTAACAGCCTTTTTTGTTTTGCAAGTGGACAAAACTAAAGTTTAAACAATATGATGGTGATCTTACTAAGCATGTCTCCTGATAGATTTTTTTGTGTGAAGCAAAAAGGAGGGATGACGAGTCAGGGAGGTAAGACTTAACAAAGCTAATTATCTGCCATGTGTCAAGTCTACAACAGATAATCCTATAACACATCTTTTTTTTGTCTATAGAGAATTGTCTATAGAATTTCATTTAAATGAAATTAATATTTATGCAAAAGTAATTTCTTAAATGATCTTAGCATATTACTCCAGTGGTCTTAACATTGTTTTCCAGTTACATTTAAGATTATTTGAAGAATAATTGTATAATAATAAGAATACTTTTACTTGTAATATATATATTTTTTTTTGGGGGGGGAATGGGGGAAGGGGGTACGTGCCCCAGTAGAGCTTTATGTCTAGCAACGCCCCTGCTCATACCGGAGATCGACAGAACACCTGGGCCTGAGCACCCTACCCGGCTGGGTGGAAGTGCTCGAAGGCGGCGTAGAGAACTTAAACAAAGACGGGGGAAGCGCGGCGGGCTAAGAGCTAGGCTAAAGCTAACACCACACCGGCTCTCTTTACCCAGCATCTTTATCGCCAATGTACAGTCACTGGTGAACAAAATGGATAAGATTCGACTGTGCATCAACCACAGCAAAAGCTTATGGAACTGTAATGTTATGATTTTCACAGAATCATGGCTAAACAGCGGGATACCAGACAACACTGTATCGCTAACTGAGCATCAAACATTCTTAACAGACAGAACGGGGGATGACTCCGGTAAGACCAGAGGCAGAGGATTATGCATTTATATTAACAAAGCTTGGTGCACAAACTCTGTCATCATTGGGAGACATTGCTCTGTTAACCTGGAATTTCTAATGGTTAAATGTAGACTGTTTTACCTACCACAGGAGTTCACCTCCACCATAATAGCTGCTGCTTATATTCCTCCCGATGCTGATGCCAAGCTTGCTATGAATGAACTTCATGCAGCCATCAGCAAACAACACACTGCTCTTCCGGAGGCTGATTTTATTGTTGCGGGGGATTTTAATCACTCAAACTTAAAGACAGTGCTCCCCAAATTCCATCAAACATATTCTACCACACAAGGGGAAACAAAACTTTAGACCAAGTTTACACAAACATGGCTGAAGCATATGCTGTGACCCCCCTCCCCCACTTGGGTTAATCAAGATCACCTTTCTTTGTTCCTCACCCCCAAGAACTCACCCCTCATCAACCGTGTGAAGCCATCAGTGAGGACCATCAAAGTGTGGCCAGCGGGGGTGGACTCCACACTCCAAGACAGGTTTCAACACACAGATTGGAGTATGTTTCCAAACATAAATCACACAAACATTGATAGTTACACTTCCTCTGTTCTGGAATACATCAACCCCAGCATAGACAGTGTTACAACCCAGAAACAGATCACCACATACCCAAATAAAAAGCCATGGATGAACAAGGAGGTGCGCCTCCTGCTGAAGGCACGCAACACTGCCTTGAGATCAGGGGATGCACAGGCCTACAGCACTTCCAGGGCTAATCTATGGATGTGACAGGGCATCCAGGCCATCAGCAACTACAAACCCAGCCAGTCCACACCCACAGCCACAAATGTCTCCTTCCTGAATGAGCTAAATGACTTTTATGCCCGCTTTAAAGAGACAATAAGGAACCCTACAACAGGATCACTTCCTCAACCGATTACTCACCTATCTCACTCACCTCCTCAGAAGTCTACACCGCACTGAGTCGGATCAATGTGTGTAAGACTGCTAGACCAGACGGTATTCCTGGGCGCGTCCTCAAAGCATGTGCAGAACAGCTCGCTGGGGTATTCACAGACATTTTCAGCCTGTCGCTTAACCTAGCAGCTGTGCCAACATGCTATAAAACCACCTTTATTGTGCCAGTGCCCAAACACTCCAGCCCAACATGCCTGAATGACTACCGCCCTGTAGCACTCACACCCATCATCATGAAGTGCTTAGAGCGGTTGGTCCTTGCACATCTGAAAGACTCTCTGCCATCCACACTGGACCCACATCAGTCTGCCTACCATGGCAACAGGAGCACAGAAGATGCCGTCTCCATAGCACTGCACTCTGTACTCACACACCTGGACAATAAAAACACTTATGCATAAATGCTGTTTGCTGACTTCAGCTCAGCATTCAACACTGTCATACCCTCCAAGTTAATGATCAAACTTAGAGACCTGGATATTGACACGTCTCTTTGTAACTGGGTTATGGACTTTCTGACTAACAGACCTCAGAAGGTTAGATCAGGCCACATCTGCTCCACCACCGTCACACTCAACACTGGTGTACCACAGGGCTGTGTGCTGAGCCCCTTCCTCTACTCCCTTTTTCCACGACTGTAGGCCTGTGAACAGATCCAACACCATCATCAAATTTGCAGATGACACCCCAGTGATTGGTCTAATCAGCAATAATGATGAGACTGCCTACAGGGAGGACATACAGCATCTGGCCACTTAGTGCACCGACACTATTCTGCTCCTTAACACCAACAAGACCAAGGAGCTCATTGTGGACTTCAGGAAGGGACGAACAGGCTCACATGATCCCATCCACATTAATGGGATGGCCGTTGAGCCTGTCTCATCCTTGAAGTTGCTAGGGACCCACATCTCAAAAGACCTTTCCTGGACCACCAACACCTTCAGCCTGGTCAAGAAGGCTCACCAGCGCCTATTTTTCTTGAGGCAACTTAAGAAGAACCAGCTTTCATCAGTTGTCTTGGAGAACTTCTACCGCTGCACAATAGAAAGCATCCTGACCAACTGCGTCACAGTCTGATATGGAAGCTGCTCTGTTGCGGAGCGTAAGGCACTGCAGCAGGTGGTGAAAACTGCCCAGCACATCACAGGGGCTACACTGCCAGCCATTGAGGACATCCAGAAGAAACGCTGTCTGCGCTGAGCATGCAGTATTCTTAGGGACACCTCTCACCCTGCTCACAGACTGTTTTCTCTCCTGCCTTCCGCCAGGCGCTTCAGGTTCCCCCGGACAAAAAACCAGCAGACTGAGGAACAGCTTTTTCCCCAGAGCTGTCTCCCTTTTGAACTCTGCCCCTCACTGACTCTTTTGCCCCCCAATACACCCCCCACACTCCTGTAACTTATACTCCTCACAATCACTGCACTGTTTAACATTTGCACATTTAAAATTTGCACATATTCATTGCACTATATTGCACTGATTCACTTATTTGAACTGTACATACCCACTGCACATGGACATTTCTAATTATGTACACACCCACTGTACATATACATTTGTAATTATGGTTATCTATCTGCACACTTCTGATTACTAATAGCAACCTGTAAATATATTCATTTATCGTAAATCTCTGTTCATAGCTAATACAACCTGTATATAATGTTTATAATACATCCATCTGTAAATATTACCATAGTTTTTCTATAACTGCACTTTATAACTTATACCTGTATCCTGCACTTGCTGCTATTGCACTGCTGGTTAGACCTAAACTGCATTTCGTTGTCTTGTACTTGACCATGTGTAATGACAATATATATATATATATATATATATATATATATATATATATATATATATTAGGGGTGTAACAGTTCACAAAAATCAAGGGTTGGTTCGATACGACACAGTGGGGTCATGGTTCGGTATGTTTTCAATACAGGAAAAAAAGAAAAAAGCCACAGGATTTTTCTGATTTAAATTTTTTATGTATTAAAACTAACATCATAAAAGTATGATCTTGTTTTTTTTTTCCTTTTACTTTAAACAGTGATAGAGCTATAATTCCGTGGTTTCTGCTTGGCAGCAAATAAAACAAATCCTTCTTTATACTCAAAACCAAAAAGCTTCCAATAAAAATAAATATAATATTGTATGTTAGTAGTTAAACAAATAAAAAGAAAGGAACAATTTAGTGTTTATATGGAACTCAGTTTCAATCTATTTTTAAGTATTTTTTTATTTTCAGAAAGATGAGTGTCCACCATTCGTTTGCGGGCATCCGGGAGTCTCCATGCATTTGCGGTGGTTATCCTCAAAACAGAACATACGCCTTATATGTTGTTTTGAGGATTTTGTATCTTTCTAGACTTTGAACAAGCCAGCATTGTTACCTTTTATGATGAATTATAGAGCTCTCAGATTTCATTTAAAATGTCTGAATTTGTATTACGAAAATAAACATCCTGTTATGTGCATAACCCACGTTCCCTAAAGGAGGGAACGGAGACTTGTGACTAGAATAGACATATTTGGGAGATCATCAGATGACCAATCATTCTGAAGAGTAAGAAAATGGACCAATGAATGCCTATGAGTTGACAGAGCGCAGCTCTGCAGGTGATGCCAATCAATCCTTATGAGAGCATATAGGCAGCAGCTGTAAGAGAGAGCTTGAGACTTCTAGATGCTGAAGAAGCCAAACACTCCGCTATCAGCTGGAGACCCAGCTACTGTGGCGATGGAGAGACACATCTCCGTTCCCTCATTCAGGGAGACCTGGTGACAATATAAGCATATGGACTAGCCCAATCCAGGGGGAACGCTACATATGATCAGCTGGTTAGCGGGTAGGGAAGACACAGGTCTGCCTGGAAGGGGGAATGTTCAGAGTCTGATTGACGCATATGGGATCTCCAACAGAGATCTTGCATAGCAATAACTAATCCCCAGCACTAAGGGTAGACTGATCGGGTATACCAGACATCGTACTGGGCCAAGCACCCAGCTCCTCCACTGATGGGGTGCTGGTGGCCTCGGAGGAACTTTCTAGGGTTCGCCAGATGAGGAACTCACTAAGCAGAGCAGAATAAGCACATGCATCTCCAGATTTGGATACACAGAGCTTAGTTTCCTTTCAATTAACTGGAATTACCCAATGATCGAGAGGACACTGGCTCAATCCAAAGATTATAGAATCTTACAAACGCATTAGGTGTCTCCCAGCCCGCAGCTCTACAAATGTGTTTTAGAGGGGCTGTGCGTGCTAATGCCCAAGAGAAGTAGCTCCTTGTTGAGTGCGCTCTCACTAGTGGGGGACATGGCTCACACTGGTACTTATAAGTGAGAACAATGGCTTCAACTATCCCTTGGGCCAAGCTCTGCTTTGATACAGCACTCTGCTTTTGCCAACCACCATAACAGACAAAGAGCTGCTCAGGAGATCTTATGTTCTGAGTGCGGTCCACATCAAAGCGCAGAGGGAACAGGACACAGCAGTGAAAGTACTGGATCTGCCACCTCCGTGGGCAGCGCTTACAGTTTCACCACCTGGTCTCTGAAGGGTGTGGTAGGAACCTTGAACACATAGCTGGGCTGGGGTCTCAGGATAAACTGAGAGTAGGTCGGTTTGAATTCCGGGCATGATTTGCTGACCGAAAATGCCTCCAGGTCCCCAACCCTCTTGATCAATGTCAACGTCACCAGCAGACTGTCTTCATGGACAGAAATTCTCAAATACTTATTCAAGTGGCTCAACTGGATCTCTCTGCAGACCCACTAGGACTGATTGTATTACCTCGTGCCTTAAGGACACGGACGATTAAGTTATGTTTATTAAGAGAGGCTCTGCACAGGGAAAAGCTTGCTCTTTTTTTGGTTGACCTGAAGCCCCAACTAGTCGAGGTGCAGGAGCACCCCATCCCTTTGCATAATCAATTGATTGTGCAGCTGGGCTAAAATAAGCCAGTCATCAAGATCATGGAGTATGCGGATACCCGCAAGCCAAAGAGGTGTACATTTATTTTTATCCATTTTTCAGGGGCCGGGTCATGGGGGCAGTGGTCTCAGGAGAGAACCCCAGACTTTGCTCTTCCCAGACATTTCCTCCAGCTTCTCCGGGGGGATCCCAGAGCATTGTCAGGCCGGCCAGAGCATTCCCTGAGGCCTCCTTCTGGTGGGACATGCCTGGAACACCTCTCTAGGTAGGTGTCCAGGAGGCATTGGAAAGAGATTTCCGAGCCACCTCAGCTGACTTCTCTAGATGTGGAGGAGCAGCAGCTCTACTGAGAGCTTTTCCAGAGTGACAGAGCTCGTCCACCTATCTATAAGGGTGCACCCTGCGAAGGAAAATAATTTTTGCCACTTGTATTCGAAATCTTGTCCTTTTGGTCATGACCCAAAGCTCATGATCATAGGTGAGAGTAGAAATGTAGATTGACCAGTAAATCAAGAGATTTGCCTTTTGGCTCAGCTCCTTCTGCAAATTTACCACAATGGACTGGTACATCAACCACATTACTGCTGCTGCTGCAGCATCTGTCAATCTTACGTTCCATCCTTCCCTCACTCATGAACAAAACCCCAAGATACTTGAACTCCTTCACCTGGGGTAAGGACTTTCCTCCAACCTGGAGATGGCAAACCACCTTTTTCCAAGGGAGCACCATGGCCTCAGACTTGGAGCTCATTCTCATCCCAGCCGCATCACACTCGGCAGCAAACTGCCCCAGTGCATGCTGTAGGTCCATGTTCAAGGAAGCAACAGAACATCGTCTGCAAATAACAGATGAAATCCTGTGGTCCCCGAACTAGACCCCCTCCACCCCACAGCTGCACAGAGAAATTCTGTCCATAAAAATTATGAACAGAATTGATAACAAAGGGCAGCCTCCACAAGTTTGGTGAAAATCCAGACTTTGGGGACTTTGTACTGGCATGCTCGTCCCTCGAATGCAAATTGGAGAAACGGCCGGTGGCATGGAAGGATGGAGATATGAAAATACACGTCCTTTAAGTCTATTGCTGCAAAACCAATACTGAGGATGGATGCACTGCAGGATGCGCTTTTAATTAATTAATGGCATCTTGTGCAGATAACAATTCAGGATGCGCAAATTTAGAATTGGTTGTTACCCACCTCTCTTTTTAGATACGATGAAGTACGGGCTGTAAAACCTGCCCTTCATCTCAGTTGGAGAGAACGGCTTGATTGCATCCTTTGCCAGAGGGAAAGCAATCTCCTCGCACAAGACAGGGCGGACACAGGATTGACCTTTATGAAATACATGCTCGTGAACTTGGGAGGTCATTTGTTGAATTGAATCGCATAAATAAGTCTGATTGTCCAAATGATCCACTATGACAGGCCGGGCACCGCTAACCAAGTTGGCAGAGCCAGTGCCAATAGCATCATCAGCACAATCGTTGTCACACCAGCTGAGATGGGAGTGCTCACTCTGGGAAACAGTGTGTCCCAAGGCTGGAAAACTGAGAGATAGGAGCCCAACCTCTGACACCCTCAAAGCCTTTGGCGAAGTGCACCTGCACTGTGAGCAGGAAGGCAGCATGTCCCAGACTGGCAGTGCTCGGGCTTGCACACCCGAAGACAGGAATTTCTGCACTTTTTTTGACAATTTGGGTGCTGCCAGCCAGTTGGCCAACAGCTGGATGTTGGTCAGGGATGTTCCCCGGCCCTTCAGCAGGTCCCCTTATCTCCAGGTGGCCCCTTTTCTCAGGGTTGCTTTGTGGTCCATTTACAGGACTTAACAGTGCCCTGAGGCAGGCACATCTGCTGCCTGCAGGGGGCTTAGTGCTGTCGCATAGCCGGTGAAATGGGCTGCAGACGCAGAGCAGGTCTTGAAGCTGCAGGTAGATGCCCCGGGCGAGGAGCTGTAGAAGTGGATGGGCCTGTGGGAGAAGCAGTTATACAAGTCCTCTGGTAAATTACCTGACCCATCATGCTTGACTGCTCTTTCACAGCTGAGAACTCCTTGGTGAAGTCTCTCGCTGAACAGGCCAGCCTGAAATATGGGCAAGTTAGGAAGGTGAGCTTTCTCAACGTTGTGCATATCAGCCAGAGGTGGCGTTGCTGGACCACTATTGTGGCCTTGGTCCTCTCCAGGGCAAAAGCAATCGACTTGGTGGTCGTAAGAGCATAATCAGTCGCCGTGGGGAGCTTATGCATAGTGCCTTTGGAGGAACTGTCCTTGTGCAGCTCGACCAGTGCCTGCACTCGGTAGCGCTGGTAGGTGGCCATAGCGTGCAGAGCAGAGGCGGCCTGGCCTGCAACAGTGTAGGTTCTGGCTGTGAAAGACTCAAATAACCTACACAAATGCCCACAGTGGATTCGCCCTGCAGAGCTTGACCGCAATAGCGCACTCCATGAAAGAGATAGTTTCATACCCACTGGCTGCTCTGTCGTCAAGGGTGGTGAGGGCAGAAGACGAATGGCCGAGAGTGAAGTCACCTCAAGCCCTACCACCGAAGCAGCCTGGGAAAGCAAATTCCAAGTCCGAAACCTCACTTACTAACGCAGAGGGAGGAAGCAGGTCTGAACCGTCTTTAGAACATGACAGCCCCTCCGATGTCGCGATGGGCATCTAATCCCTTGTGTCATATAGCGTGAGTGCAGCCCTCCCAGAGGATAAACCATCGCACATGCTCGAAGCTTGGAAGGACCGCACTGTGGAGGAGCAAGGGGTCCGTGAGCATGAAGGTGACAAATTAGACCCCACTGTAATTCTCCTGCCTACTGAGTGTTAACCAACTTGTGGGAAACAATAGGGGTGGCGTACTCATTTGCAAGGGTGAGCAGTGACCTCAGTTGTGCATCTGTACATACTGGACCCCCAGACATGTGGTGCAATGATTGTGTCCATCATTCAAGGAGAGAAACCACCACACAGAAATGCATGGTCGGAATGACATCTTTCTGACACCCCTAGTAACGAGTAACGATGCAGCACATACAAAAATATATCGGAGTAAAAGTATTAAACTCATCGAAAAAAATATACTGAAGTAAAAGTGGAAGTAGGAGAAAAAAAACAATACTCTACTTAAGTACTAAAAGGCTGTATCTGTACTCTATTACAGTAGTGAAGTAGTTCTACTTCATTACTATACAACTCTGCTTTTCAGAGTGATTGATCATCTGGCGATCTCCTAAAATTGCTTATTCGAGACACACGTCGGAGTACCTCACCTCAGAATTCCTTCCCAAAGGGAACAAAGGAATCAGGGGTTTGAAATAACAGAGTTAATAATAACATAATTTTATTTTTGGGTGAACCAACTCATTAAAGGTGCCATGAAGTGCATTGAAATGTGCATTTGTATTGAAAGGGACAGCCACAATTAAAAAATATATATAAATAATAATAATAATAATAATAATAACAATAATAATAATAATAATAAGAAGAAGAAGAAGAAGAAGAAGAAGAATAGAGTCTGACTCACTCACACACACACAAAAATCATATTTATAGTGTCACTGTCTTTATCCCTAGCAGTTCTACTAATCACTGAATACCTTAGGTGTAACAGATTTAATTTTGAACCTCCTAGTTCAAAAGCACTCCTAGCTGAGTGCAATGATTTTTACCCCTCTGGGCTTGCCATAGAAAGGTTCTGCGCACAGCACCTTTAAAAACAACTTACAATATAGGAAGTTTAGATCAGCACAGTGTATGCCATCTATTATTTTTATATATTTGTAAATGTATAGTGAACCCTTAGTTTGAACACTTTATAAAGTTTGAATTAATGACTGATTTCAGCAAGCAAGCATCTTGAAGAGGGTACTAAAAAACATAATAATGCAAATGTGATATAAAGTCACATGTGCCTCGTGGGTATTTAATAATGTTTAGCCTATTTCATATGTGTAACTGCATCTAAATAGTGATTATATTCTATGAACAGTTATTTTCCACCTGGTGTTAAATGTTAGTAACATTTTAATAGAATTGATTTGTATCCACAATGTTATCTACAATCTTTTGAATTCTGTTCGTCATCATCATTTGTCGCAACTAGCCCTACTTCCCCCGAAGAACATTTAATAGATGGCACATCTTAATAAACGTGCCTCCCTCTCTGTGAAAACTATATTGCTCAGACAACTGTATTTTCTCTAAGCAAAAAAAAAAAAATCGCTATTAGATATAACTATTATTATTATTATCATTATTATTATTATTATTATAACATATTGTCTTTCTTTAACTAAACCGAATGCTGTAATTGGTCAAGCGCGGAAACGTCAGTTTTGAAATAACCCGCACTTAACTGAGGGGACTGTAGTGTAGTTGTCGTAGATCAAAAATGAGTGGACAAGTGGATTTAGCAAACACGAGAGAAAAAGAGGAGTAAGAGGGTAAGCTAACGGCAGCGCAGCGCGGACTGGATTCATCGTATCAGAGAGACAAATAGAAAAAGGAAAGAGAGAGAGAAAGGCCCTGAAGAGGAAAGAGACAGGGGAGGAGAAGAGGTATAGTGTGTGTTATTTCGGATATTTTAGGTTTATAATCATTTTGATCTATATGCTGTTTGCCTACTCTTCATCACGAGGAGAGTAGAGAAAATACAGGGAGAGGAGGAGAGAGACAGTAAATCATTATTAAGTGTGTGTATTATGAAAGATTCAGACTCACAGAACTGGATTGGAGAGGCATTGTGTGTTATATGCCATGCCAATAATATGCTTTATAAGTTTGTAAAAGTTATACATAAGAAAAAAATAATAAATAGATTAAAAAAAAAATATATATATATATATATATATATATATATATATATATATATATATATATATATATATATATATATATATATATATATATATATATGTGTGTGTGTGTGTGTGTGTGTGTGTGTGTGTGTGTGTGTGTGTGTGTGTGTGTGTGTGTGTGTGTGTGCGTGCATGCATGCGTGTACTATATATAATTTATTTAAATATGTGGGCAACAAATTGTAGATTCATTTTATTTAAAAATTATTAAATTATTCTTGTTTTTTTTATTCAACTTTAGGGGTGCGGCCAGGTAGGGGGCCTTACAAGACAATGTGCCCAGGGGCCCCTGAGTTCTTAATCTGGGCCTGCTTGATATAAAAAAATATATTTCTTTAAATGATGACACTGTTGATATATAGAAATTAACGTTGTTACTAGCTGAAATGTAATTGTACATACCAACAACCAGTGTTTTGAGTATCAAGAATTAAATTCTTTATTACAAAAATGCCATATGTTGATATCAAGATGTCATGAATGAAAAGACAAAAAGGCTTGCCACACAAGGAAGTGGTGAATGGGAGGATAAAAAACCAAAGGGGGGAGGGAGAGAGAGAGAGAGAGAGAGAGAGAGAGAGATTGTGAGTCATTCAATGTGTGGCTGCAGAGGAAACAACCAACATGAATGAGATCGCTATAATGTTTTTTGCTTTGTCCCCGTGGTTTAGTTTGATCAAGGGAAAAGGTAAGATTGTAAATTATTTTCTATTGGAATTCCATAACGATAATGTATTTGATAAGTAAGATGGCGTGCACTGATACACTGATAGTGAGTGAGAGAGTACCGATAATGGAAAAAGATGAGTGACTGTTATGCTCACGTATAACCAAGGCGCGAGAAAGCGCGAGCATGTGTGAGAAAAAGAAAGTGTGTTTTTTTATTTAATCTTTTGACGTTAATCAACAAGTGCCTATGACATTTTTTTTCGTTTTTCACAATATGAATAAACTATCTTGTATTATAGTGTAATTGCCATACGTGCAAATAAATGAACATCCAAAATGTCGAATAAAACTATCACGTCATGGATATAAGTGACAGCACGTTGAAACCAGCCTTTGAGCTAAATCGCTTTCAGAAATGTTTGATTATAAGCACAAAAGTTTAAACAGTCATTGAAGCAGGAGCGCCTCCAAGGGGTGGCCACGGCCACCCTTGTGTAAACTCTAGCCACCCCTGTGGCCACCCCAATATGATTTAGTTGTTGATATTATTAATTTAAACGTACTTACGTAAATTCACAGTATTTCAATAAATAAATTAATTAATTAATGAATAAAATGCAGCCACTAAATTATTGTGGATTGATCAGCGCCACCGACGTAGCTGATTCACTGAGATTGCACACATTTTATTAAGAAATGTTTATTTTTGAAATGAAAAAGTTGTGTTTTATCTGATTGAAAACCACAAATCGCAAAAAATAAATAAATAGATGCATTTTGAAATCAGCTTTTTAGAATGTAGTTTATTTAGTAACTCCATTATTTTGCTGGTTGACTTTAAAGGGCCAAAATCAAAATGATTTTGTGGGTGTATTTTGCAAAAAGGTACATCAATAGAAGAAAATGTATTAATATATTGTGGCTCAAAAAAGGAACATGGATAAATGATAGTATTAGGGTCTGTATAGTAAGTGTGTGTGTGTGTGTGTGTAGTAATGTCTTGTTCAGTTTGTTCGTTCGTTTGTTTTATTAATTAATTCATTAATCTTCATTAATTTTAGACATGACACATACCGTATTTTGTACAATAAAAGTATGTGAAAAATAACTTACCTTAAAGGTGTTTTTAAACTAAATATTTTTATTTTGTTTGCACATGTACTTACTGAATTATTTTAAGGAATAAATTGCAATCTTTCAAGAGAAATTAATGGAATTAATTAAAATTTCATTATTACTCATTATTCACAATATATACACAATTCATTCATTCTTTTTTTTTGGGGCGCCACTGCATTGAAATTATTAAACATAAAAGGTATTTGCAGGCTGTTGCGTATGTGTGTGTGTATGTTGGAATATACTCTTTAAAGCTTGCGAAGGCTCTGCAACTACCTTATAAAATCGTATAGTGTTAGAATCAGCTAATTTGAAAAATAATAAATTAATTACCTTTTTTTCCACACTGGTAAGTACTCCTATGATACTGCATGGAATTAGAGTAGTTTTTCTTTTGTTTTACTTGTATTTTTAATTTAATCGCAGCAGGTGAATCGTGTGTTGGAATTCAACAAGAGGACTCCTATTACTTTCCGCTGCCTGATGATGTGGCCATAAACGTGCAAGATCATCGATGTGATGCTGAGTGGACCATTGATGTAATATAAAAAATTCTCTTAATTTATTTTGACAAACCCCCCAGCAATTTAGGCTACTTAATTTTATGTAACTGCAATGCGTAATGAGACTTTTTAAGACAATTATCAAATTTAAGATCATAATGTCAAAAAAGGTTATTTAAAAAGTAAAGCTTAAAAGCATTCTAAAGCGACGCAGTGGCATTTTCAGTGAGTGTAATGATAGCGTTATATAGAGATAAGGAAATTAATACGTAGATCACAATATCTGACTTTTGCCGCAAAATGCGCGTATGCCTTCTAAACCAAAAATCCAGTGATGTCATTATAAATGTTTGATAAAATATAGGCTATATATGAAATATGTATAGTATATAACAGCCAGGTTTGTTTTTAAGGTGATCAACCAAATTTTCCATTTTGGGTAGAAGTGGCACCTTACTTTCTAATCGTCAGTGACTGTTCAAAAATGTCTACCAAAGACATTTGTCAACAGAAGCAAAGTAGTATTAAATGTCTCAATTCTCTCCAATAGCAATGGTTCACAGCAATCCTCGATGGACTTTCAGCACACTTTTCTTATCCTTTCAAAAATGTGACACAACATGAAATCATTGTCAGTTACTGTCCTGGTTCTGTCAGATTTCACGTCACTTGTCCTGTGAGTTAACTATTATTTATCTGCTGAGAATAGTTTTACTTCTCTTAATTTGAAGCATTGTATTGATTTGCAAATTAAATGCCTTTTGATTCTCCTTTAGAAATACACCAAGGAACTCACTTGCTCATGTGAGTAGAATTTTACTTTCTGTCTCTTTGCTTTTGCTTTCAACTTTAACATATGCAATAATAAATGCAAATAAGATAAAAGTGGCATCAAATTCTGTTTCTTTCAGGCACAAATTTCACAGAAGAAAGTAATCCAGTTTTGAACACTACTCCACCATCTACAAGTAAAGTCTGCCATCTAGAGGGTTAACCCAGTGTACACACACAACACACACACACGCACACACACACGCACACGCACACGCACACACACACACACACACACACACACACACGTTAAACAAATTAACATAAAAATAATTAAGTCAGTGGTTACCAGTTTACAATCTTTTAAATATGGATTTGTTTTGGTTCAGCTGGTTTTGAATACATGGAGAGGGAGGACATGATCATCTATTGTCATAGATTTGACTAAAATCTGTTGCTTTTGCAGTACTAGCATAAAATGACCTTAAATGCTGTTTTAGGCCAGCTTTGGAGCTAACTTAAATGTAAAGTGTGCAGCAAACGTACTTTCATATTTGTTAAAAAGAATTTGAGAAATTCACGGTGTGTATGTGATGATGTGCTTTTGTAAATGCATGTACTGACTGTTTGTAACAATTATATTTGCAGATATGTCCTCCTTGCTATCAGATCAGGTTTCATCAGTGAGACATCAATGTGAGTACAGTCTGCAAACACCCCTGATAAATGACCAAATACAAAGCAATTGGATGGATCAGACAAAAAACTTTTAGGTACTTCTGTCTCTTTGGTTAAAGTACAGAGTGACAAATTGCACAAATATAGAGATAAACATGTATAGACACTGCCTGGTTGGAGTGAAATCCTCATGTCCACCATTTTACCATCGAAGTATGGCTGCATAAAATGTTTAAAGCAAATCACATGCACACTATTTCTTACCTGACTTCATAGTCTTTGGATAAAGTTGAGAAATTCCATGTAAAACAAGTAAAGAAAACAGTTATAATATCCATATTTGGTTTTTGGTGAAGTAATGGAACCTCTGACTGCAAAATTAAAGCAAAGTTCTCTCTCGGTTTGCTGAAGCTTGAGAAACCCTTCCCTAAAATCCTGTTTTGCAAGCCACTTCAAAAACAATTTTACTTACAAAAATAAACTTACATTCAACGGCAAAATTAAGCATGTTAGACAGCAAACAAATTAAACTCGCAACCACAAGAAGCACACCGATCTGCACTAAAGTGAGTTCATAATCTTTGACATTTTGAAAACATGTAAACAGGAAGTAGATTATTTGTTGAGCAAGGATGGGGGAGGGAACACATTCCAACAAGTGAGAAGTGGTAAAACTGTATTACAAATTGTAAAACTTGTAAACCATGAGTCATCAATACAGTATATTACCTAGTATTTCTTATCAAATATAATTATCATTTCTATTATTTTAGCATGTGACCATTCAAACATTTTGTACATTACAGTGAACATTGTGCATTTCTGTTAAACAGCATTTACGTTAAGGCAAGTGTCATGACCTCTTTGTGCTGTTTGTTGTATAAATGTAATTGGTGAATTTCCCTACTTTATAGATTGCAAAGTTGCTGGTTTCGTCTGTTTTGTCCTGGCCATTGTTGCTTTGGCATTCCTTATCTGCAGGGCTGACAGGAGGTATTTAATACATATTGCATGAATACCATATAATGCACAAATACTAACAATTTACAGTTATGAAATATGTTTATTTAAAAAAATGCATCAAAACCTGGTTTAATCACTGCAAATTTACTTTTACTAGAGCTTCAGCTGATGAACAAAAGTAGCCTGGTTAAGAAGAAGAACAGTAGGTCAGTAAAAAAACATTATTAGCAAGAGAAGCCATGCTGTCATGGCATGGAGTCATGACAACAAGTTAAACTATATTACAAAATATTTATTATATTATATTATATTATATTATATTATATTATATTATATTATATTATATTATATTATATTATATTATATTATATTATATTATATTACATTAAATTCAATTATATTTTATTATAATATAATAAATTATATTATATTATATTATATATGTTGCTTCCTGCTTCGCTACTGTTCGGACGTCTTTGCCTACTGCTCCGCTCTCTGCTCACTTGCTTTTATATCTTAAACCCTAATTTTAACTTGAGTCTATCAGCACAGTGCTCAAACGACACAGCTTGAAGATCAGCATCGATTCTACAAACTTTCTGGAATATAGCTTTACTAACAAGAGGGGAATTATCGTCTAAACAATCCTCCCGCTACCAGCTATCAGCTGCTCACATTCCTGAGACGGGAAAACACGGCTGTGAAAATGCCTCTGGATCGGATTAATTCAGATTCTCACTGCTGTACAAACTGCCACAAACTTCTACAAAAGATTGCAGTTCTTGAAACAAAGTTACTTGCGATCCAACCAGAACTGCAGCGTCATTGTGGACGCTCACAGCAAATAGCCGGTGAGTCCCATAAATCTATTCCTACCACTATTTCGAGCACAGAAAAACAGAATAAAACTGTTGAAAATGAGCATTGGCATAAACAAGGTGCGAGACCAAAGGGTACTCGTGGGGTCAGATCATATGCTGCCGCATTAGCGTCCTCTACCCCAAATACAGCTCGGACTCAAATACAGCTTGAGAACAGATATAAAGTATTGAGTAATATGGGTGAAGAATCCCCAAATGCAGTCAGACAGAGATCGCATGACTCAGCAGCTAACTGCATGGAACAGAGGCTCAAGGCCGACTAGACAGCGGCATTCTGCTCCGATCGCACCTGAGATAAGAACACTAGTTGTAGGAGATTCAATAATCAGGAATTTTAGGAGCAAATCTACAATGACATACTGCTTCCCTCATGCAACAATTTCTGATGTAAACAAAGAACTTAAGGAAATTCTGAAAAAGCACAAGACTGCAAAACGGATTATCATCCATGTGGGGAAGAATGATATTCGGAAGGAACAGTCAGAACTGCTCAAGAGAGATTTCTGTGAGCTCTTTGAAAATTCAGCCGTTCATCAGTGGACCACTCCCTGCAAGAGGGACAAATATGTTTTCACGGCTTCTTAGTCTAAATGTATGGCTGCAGAAAGCATGTAACAGGAAAGGACTGAATTTTATTGACAACTTCAATCTCTTCTGGAACCAAAGACAACTGTTGACATCAGACGGCCTTCACCCAAACAAACTTGAAGCAAAGGTGCTAAAGGACAATATCTTTTTCTCCCTCCATCATCCATCAGCTGTGTGTGCCACTGACCTCAATCCAAATGGCACATACACACCTAGCATCTGTCCGGATGACCACAGGACCTCAAATCAGCTCCCGAGTGGACTTGGGGCTGATGCATCACCCAAGGACAGTGATAACGCTACGCAGCCAAAACACCCACTGTTGATAGAGACACTATCGCTGGCCCTCTGCTCAACACAGACAGACTGTGACGCATCAGAACAGCATCATGTCTCGTCACTAAAAAATGATCCTCAGGAAAACACCCAGGAAAACATATTTCAGCACCCAGAATCTCCAGAGCCACAGCCTCTGTCACCAGACACGTTCTCATTATCACCTTGCTCGCCTCTCTTGGGTTTCTCAAAAAAGATGGAGGAACTGGTGCATGCTGGAACTAAACTTTCACACTCTATTGCCGCAAGCCCCCAGTTACCAACCAAAAAGCGGCCTGCTCCACAACCACCTCTGAGCCCACCTGAAAGAGCCCTCCGACATTTGCCCCACCGCCAGGGCCCAAACAAGAACGCACCATCTTCAGCTGGTGAACAAAACTGCTCTCCATGATGTGTCTCGGGTGCCTGCTTAGATAACAGTGCCTTTATCAGATGTTTACAGAACAAGCAGGAACCCAGTGTGCCTGTAGCTTTCTCTACACATATATGTGTTGTATTACGTGACAGAAAACCGAAGACTTTTTCAGGCCGTATAGCAAATCACTCAAATCTTGTGTCTATTAAATTTAAATCTGAGACTAGTGTAGCAAAAACAGCTAAAACTGTTAAGTTAGCACTTTTAAACATCCGATCACTCAACAATAAGTCACTTTTAGTCAATGATTTTATCAGCTCAAATTGCCTTGATTTTATGCTTTTAAATGAAACTTGGCTAGATGACAGCTGTAGTGCAGCAGTTCTGAATGAAACAGCTCCTTTAAACTTTGACTTTTTGAGTGTTTGCAGAGCCAATAGGAGAGGTGGAGGCATTGCTGCCCTGTTTAAAGATGTCTATGAGTGTAAACAAGTGTCATTTGGTGACTTTTTGTCTTTTGAATATCTGAGTATAGCACTAAAAGGTGCTCCACGTATCTTACTGATCATTATCTACAGACCTCCAAAATATTCTCAAACTTTTATTGATGATTTTACAGAGCTGTTATCATTAGTAACCTCTGAATTTGACTATTTTACCATTGCTGGGGATTTTAATATTCACATTGATAATCCAGAAATCAATGCTGTAAAAGAACTGATGACTGTTTTGAACACTTTTGATCTGACTCAGCATGTTCAAGGACCCACACACAATCGTGGACACACTCTTGATCTACTTATAACTAAGGGTTTACACATTTCATCAACTGTTGTTAAGGATGTTGCACTATCTGATAATTTCTGTATTTTCTTTGACATATTGATCACTCCAGCTATTAAAGACAGATCTGTCTCTGTCAGAAAGAGATGCATAAATGAGAACACTAATGAGCAGTTTATGAAGGCCATATCGCTAGCACCAAGTATATCTGCAGACTCTGTTGATTCTCTCCTTGATTTGTTTAACTCTAAAGTTAAGAATGTCATAGATGACATTGCTCCTGTTAAAGCCAAGAAGATAACTAGCATGCAAAGGGGATCTTGGACTAGGTCCCCAAGAATACAAATGATGAAAAGACAGTGCAGAAAAGCTGAGCGTATGTGGAGAAAGACGAAACTAGTAGTCCATTATAATATCTATAAAGACAGTCTTCGTGCTGTTAATATGGAACTAAAAACTGCTAGGCAGACTTTCTTTTCAAGCCTTATAAACAGCAACGTAAACAATGCTCGTAAACTCTTTGCAACGA
The DNA here is from genome assembly GCF_903798145.1 of Danio aesculapii. Lineage (NCBI taxonomy): Eukaryota > Metazoa > Chordata > Actinopteri > Cypriniformes > Danionidae > Danio > Danio aesculapii. The sequence continues at coordinate 33,777,951 of NC_079450.1, forward strand.
TAGAGAAACTCACAACCCCCCCCCCCCCCCCCCCCCAGTCGGATTCCCAGTGAACTACTCTCTGAAAGCAAATGTAATGAGTTTGCTCATTTCTTTACTGACAAGATCAATAATATCAGAAAGGCAATCAGCTCATCCAATCAGCCAAGTTGTGTAGACGTCAGACTAGCTCAACCACAACTTAAGAAATCAGACATTATGTCCGATTTCATGGCAATTAATGGCAAAATCTTAGAAGAGATCGTGCAAATTATGAAAACATCAACCTGCAGTCTTGACACGCTCCCCACATCATTCTTTAAAACGGTGTTTACCTGTTTAGAAATGGATCTTCTAAAAGTGGTAAATGCTTCACTTCTCTCAGGGATTTTTCCTAACTCACTTAAAACTGCAGTTGTTAAACCCCTCTTGAAGAAGAGCAACCTGGATAACACCATATTGAGCAATTACAGGCCCATCTCAAATCTCCCTTTCATTGGCAAAATCATTGAAAAAGTTGTTTTTAACCAGGTTAACAAGTTCTTAAACTTCAAGGGGTGTTTAGACAATTTTCAATCTGGTTTCAGACCACATCACAGTACAGAGAGCACCCTTATAAAGATAATCAATGACATCCGCCTAAATACAGATTCAGGCAAACTAACAGTGCTGGTACTGCTCGATCTCAGTGCTGCATTTGACACTGTCGATCACAGCATACTTCTGGATAGGCTGGAAAACTGGGTTGGCCTGTCTGGGACGGTCCTCAAATGGTTCAGATCTTACCTTGAAGGGAGATGTTACTATGTCAGTATAGGTGACCATAGGTCGAGGTGGACACCCATGACATGTGGAGTCCCACAAGGCTCGATTCTGGCACCTCTCCTGTTCAACCTTTATATGCTCCCTCTGAGACAAATAATGAGAAAAAAACAAATCTCCTACCACAGCTATGCTGATGACACTCAGATCTACCTAGCCTTACTGCCTAATGACTACAGCCCCATTGACACCCTCTGCCAATGCATTGATGAAATTAACAGTTGGATGTGCCAAAACTTTCTTCAGTTAAACAAAGAGAAAACTGAAGTGATTGCGTTTGGGAACAGAGATGAGGTTCTCAAGGTGAATGCGTACCTTGGCTCTAAGGGTCAAACAACAAAAAATAAGGTCAAGAATCTTGGTGTGACTCTGGAGTCAGATCTGAGTTTCAATAGTCATGTCAAAGCAGTTAGTAAATCAGCATACTATCATCTCAAAAACATTGCAAGAATTAGATGCTTTGTTTCCAGTGAAGACTTAGAGAAACTTGTTCATGCCTTTATCAGCAGCAGGGTGGATTACTGTAACGGCCTCCTCACTGGCCTCCCCAAAAAGACAGTCAGACAGCTACAGCTCATCCAGAACGGTGCGGCCAGAATTCTGACCAGAACCAGGAAATCAGAGCACATCACACCTGTCCTCAGGTCTTTACACTGGCTCCCAGTTACATTCAGAATAGATTTTAAAGTATTATTACTGGTCTATAAATCACTAAATGGCCTAGGACCTCAATACATTACAGATATGCTCACTGAATACAAACCTAACAGATCACTCAGATCTTTAGGATCAAATAAACTAGAAATTCCAAGAGTTCAGTAAAAGCAGGGTGAATCGGCTTTCAGCTACTACGCCCCTCACCGCTGGAATCAGCTTCCAGAAATGATCAGATGTGCTCCAACATTAGGCACATTCAAATCAAGACTGAAAACACATCTGTTTAGCTGTGCCTTTACTGAATGAGCACTGTGCTACGTCCGACAGATCAAACTACTATGTTTTTCTCTTCTTTTTCATTCTTTTATAACACATTTTATCTGTTTTTATGCTTATTTATTTTATTTTTTTTTTACCATTTTTATTATTTGTTTTTATTTTTCTTATACTTGTTTCTTTTATTCCTGTTTATGTAAAGCACTTTGAATTGCCACTGTGTATTAAATGTGCTATATAAATAAACTTGCCTTGCCTTGCCTAGATTATTGTTTATTTGAAATTAGATAATATACATTTATATTTCCACAGTTCCCACTTAGAGAGTTATTAAAAAACTCTCACAAAATATACATTTAAAACCTTCCTAAATCCATTCAATGGCTTCTGATTGATAACATAGGCCCCATCTTCCAGTCATGTAACTTTACAGGCACATTTAACTTATTCTGTCATTTTCAATATCTATGTAGATGTAAGTGTAGGTTTCAAAACTGTTCACACGTTTATGACAGTCAGTTGTAGTGTCATAAATCCTACATGAAGACACAAAAAATCATGTAGTTAAACTGCAGATCTTCTGAAAGGCCATGGCTTGTGAATAGTATGCAGTCTTTTGTGAGGTGTTTCTTGTGGTTCTTCTGATGACTTCCTGTCATTCATGGATCTCTGTAGTGATGCTCTGGATCAGAGTGTTTTTTGAGAAGATGCAGTGTTTATGTGTTTACCTGCACGCAAGAAAACAAGGAAACAGCAGACCAGCAGTATTCATGCATAGACTTGTATGATCATACAGCTCATGCGTTTAGTTATTTAGGTGATCGTATAGTGGTTGTCTTTAGTAGGTGATTGTATAGTGTTGTGTATTTTCTGTCTCCTAATCTTAAAGTTATGACACCTATAAATCAGTGAGTTGAGGAAGGACTAATAGATGGGGCAAAAGGGAATCTTCACCACAGGGTGCGGCCCCTGAAGCCTGTTGCTTTCAGATCTGCCCTGGGCTCCTCACTGGTTTGTGTGTCCTGTTCTGTCCCTGAGTGTGGGGGGCAAACTTTCAATTGTGAGACACAAACTATCATTCAATAAATATCAGTCCTATCAGACATCATAACATTGAATGGGTAGTGATTGGGATATGTGTTAAACACATTCAAGGCTGTGAATGGACGTAAACAGAGTTCCCCATTGAAAAGAAAGAAGTTTCCTTCCTGTAATTTTACAAAGAGTCTTTCATCTTAATTGTAAATGAACTAGGACATTAAGCACTCACAGCCAACAAATGGTTAGCATCTTTGTGGACAGATCAATGGTGATGAGAGGAGGGGTATGTTGAGGGCATTTACCAAACTGTTTAGAAGTTGATTTACCCTGTTCATCTCTTTAAAGTTCTTTTTATTCTTTCTACACTCCCTCATCCATTGTCCTTTTTTACCACAGTAATGACAACAGATATTTTTCCTAAGATATTTGTGATATGATGTCTTTTCTGTGTCGACCGTAGTGGCGGCTGCTTCAATTCTGACTATATCTTTGATATCAGAGTCTCTTTCCCATTAAGTTAAACTGTTCAGATTATTTCTGAGAGTGGTGGTAGACCAGGTGATATTAAGAAATGGCAATGCTTCCCTGTATGTGGATGCAAGGCCATCCGACCAGACGCAGACTAGGGGTCCCTTATCATTTAGCACACTTTAAAAATTATCAGCTAATCCACTGTAAGTTATGGCTGATTGACAAAATCTCTCAGTGAATTTATTCACAGATTCATCCTTCCTTTGCACACAACAAGTCACTTTTGACCAGTCGATCTTTGGGCCAACAATGTTCTTTAGAGCTGTCAAAACACCCTCTCTCAAATCATCCTTACTGGCATGTTGCAGATCAGAAACAGCAGATTCAAAACTGTTGAATTCAGATTCTGTTAGAATTTGAGACATTAGCAGAGTGACTTCTGTTAATGACATGTCATAAAGACGCATTTTGCTGATCAGTGCTCTGCTAAACTGAAGTAGCAGCTGCTGTCATGCTTTGACAGGACAGACTGTAACTCGAGATGTCAAAGAGAGTAGACAGAGGTTTTATTCACTCATTCATAATCAAAGGGAAAGGTTGTTGTGACAATCTAGATAGTTGTCCAAATAATGTCTCAGTAAAAAGTTGCAAGTTAAATATCATGATTATCAAAAATAATCTGGTATTGAATAATGTCTGAGGTTTATGAGGCCCACAAATAAGTGATCAAATAACCGGTTTAAAGTCAAAAGAGCCAACGCTTTTGTTTTGTTTTGTTTTTTAGATGTCTGAGTCGTTTTTTATAGTTACTAAAAAGTTCTAAATGGTTGCTAGGACATGGCTGGCCAGTTATTGATTAGACACATTTGCTCGGGTATGGTTAGGTAGTTGCTGGGAAAATGGCTAAAGTGAATAAAACCAGCCTTAAAGTCTCTGACATTCTAATCCAAAAATCATTTTCTTCCATTTTCAAATGTAAGGCTGTTGTGACACTAGATAGTTGCCAACATAATGTATAAAGGGATACTTAACCCAAGTCATCTTCATGCCAACCTAGATGTTTATGACTTTATTCTTTTTAACACTTGCATGTGACAATATAGAAGCTACAGATATTCATTCATTCATTTTCCTTTGGCTTAGTCCCTTTATTCATCAGGGGTCACCACAACAGAATGAACCGACAACTTATCCAGCATATGTTTTACACAACAGATGCCCTTCCAGCTGCAGCCTAGTACTGGGTTACACTATAGCCAATATAGCTTATTCAATTAATCTATAGTGCATGTCTTTGGACTTTGTGAGAGAAACCAGAACACACTGAGAAAACCCACACGAACACGGGGAGAACATGCAAACTCCACACAGAAATGCCAACTGACCCAGCCAGGACTCAAACCAGCGACCTTCTTGCTGTGAGACGACAGTGCTAACCACTGAGCCACCGTGTCGCCCCAGCTACAGATATTCTTTACAATATTATCAGTGAAGTCAAATTGTCCACTACTAATGTTTGAACTTATCTGAGGCATTCACTGAGACTTCACAATATTTAAGAGTACAGAAAAATCTTTGGCACAGGTAACATTAATGAACGATTCCCGCTCGAAATGAATTGGTTGAGAGCTAGTCTCAATTTAACAAGGTGGACTCAGTTTGGCAGCTGGTGTGAACCTCATTCAACTCAAACAAGTTAGTGAATTCATGTACCTTAACTTCTTAGTTGAGGAAAAACTTAACCGCAGAATCCACAGTAGGATTGGTCAAGCTTTTGCTGCTTTTGGATCACTTGAATGACGCCTGAGGAAGAACCAGAAGATTGTGGTAATTTTGATTTATATATAATTTTTTTAGATGCTCATTCTACCAGTACTGCTATAAGGATCCAAGTTGCGGACACACACACACACACACAGTTACAACTAACAGCAGCTCTTTATGTGAGCGGCTTCAAAATAACACTGTTATCAGAATCAGAATCAGAAAGAGCTTTATTGCTAGGTATGTTCACACATACGAGAAATTTGTTTTCGTGACAGAGCTTCTTCAGTGCAACAGGATAACAGAGACAGGACAAAAAACAGATAATAAATATATATTTAAAAAAATAGAAGTAGTGAGTGCAAATATACAGATTGACAAGTGTATGTACATGTTTTTTTACTATATACAACGTTGTATGTGCAGCTGTTATGTGCAAATTAGCATATAAAGTGTGTTGTTAAATAAGTGTATATGTGTATAAAAGTGTATAGCCAGTAGTGATGTTGGCTCCACAATTATTATCATCAAGTGTTCATGAGATGGATTGCCTGAGGGAAGAAACTGTTTCTGTGTCGGGCTGTTCTGGTGCGCAGTGCTCTGTAGCGTCGACCAGAAGGTAAAAGTTCAAAGAGGCAGTGTGCTGGGTGTGAGGGGTCCAGAGTGATTTTGGCAGCCCTTCTAGACTGAGGCACAGATTGCAAACAATTAATGGTGCATCTTTTCCTCTTTAAACTGTACAAAAGGAGCCAAAATGGGTCTGGCAGCAAAGTCCCACCCAATCTTCCAGAGACCTAATCACAAACAATCTTGAAGCCACACCCCATTTTAAATCATTAGATAATGAACTAAACGCAAACACTTGCAAGGTTCATTCAATTACTTTCTTTTATTAATCAGGGGTCGTCACAGTGGAATGAACCAATAACTTTTCCAGCATATGTTTTACGCAGCGGATGCCTTTCCAGCTGCAACCCAACACTGGGAATCACCCATACACACTCATTCACACACATACACTGCTGCCAATTTAGCTTATTCAATTCACTTAACTTTTTTCTTAGCATTTATTGAGTTTATTCTCAATTTTATTTAAAGATTTTTTTCCTCAAAACACAATCACTGTATTTTCACTTTATTCTCAACAATTTATGTAAAGTTATTTTTCATGAAATTAAATTATATTTAACTTGCATTATAATGATTTTGTGATTTTTATTATTTGCCACCAATCATCTTCTGTAGAAAATCAACCAACAGTCGAAGAAGAAATTCAAAGCAGAGGCCACATTGGCTTGGCTACATACTCTGAATTGAACAATTAACTGCAGTGTTGTGTCTTGCAAGTAAAAATATTGAAAACCTCAACATCCATGCCAGAAATCCAGAGCAACATAATCACTCTGACGATGATGTGACAGCCATAACACCACATGAGCTCTGAGGTTACATTCCTGATACTTTCATGTAGCAATTGTGTTGAAACCGTAGCAACAGAATCACACAAAACAACCACCGCAGAGCAAGTCTGTTTATAGAAAGAGAAATGACTTCGAGGAAATCGGGGCCGTGTGAGCTTATGTCAGATATTATGACGAAATGTATTTCATAATAATTTTCAGCTGTGGTATTACATTGTGACCTAAATCAGAACTCATATTCTCATATTACTACAGTTGCATATTTGCAGTGATTACATTTCTTTTTGTTATTTGTACCAATCTGCTCCCACATGTTTGTACTTCCACTGTTTCATACAATTGTCTTGGTAGGTAAACTAAGCGGTGTCTGGTGTTAAAAAACATGTTAACTTGTCAAATCTGAAGAAATATGAGTAGGCAAAATACACATTCTGACTCTAAAGAGCTACTGAAATTCTAATCCACCTGCTTGAAAAAGCTTGTTGTTTCATTGCATTCATATCATGTAACATGTGAGACAGACAGCTGCTCTTATATTAAATATTATACTGCGTGACACTTTTTTTCATAGGACTTGTGTTCTACTTCTATACTGTCTTTTTGTTATTATTACAAATTACTATTTTTACTTTGTTATACTATAACTATACATTTAAATGTTATCTTTTATTTGTTTTCAATTGTATTTCTCATGGCGCTGCACTAGCTTGTTTACATTTCTGGATTTTTCCAAGTCACACAGCATGGCACAGATAGCTGAACAAGTCTTCTTACAACAACATTATCTTCTAACAGCAGTACATGAGCGTGCAGTCAGCAAAGAGATGCTCACTACATATCACACCATCAGCATACTTATTGCTTTTAATACCCCCCCCCCCCCCAAAAAAAAGAAAAACAAACAATGACTAAACACATTCAAAATAAAACTTCAGTACAGCAATTTATTCGCGGAACTATTATTATGAGTGACATTTAATTGTTGTATTTTATGTTTTTCGTAGATTTAACATTACATGCAGAGTAAAATACTGTATTTGTTTATGATTTTACAAAACAAACAAACATTGGAAACAAGGTTGCCAGCAGTTTGGCTGTTATTAGTTCACTTGCTGTAAACTTATATTGCTGTGTTACTGTTACAACGCATTTCTTAACTCAGTCAACCCTACAGCATTAATAATAAACTACACAGAGCTAACACTAAAGCAGCAGACATTTTTTCAGACGCCTAAAGTTGGTATTGAGAACAAATAAAGGGTTTACATGTTTTGTACAGATTTATGATGAAGCGTTTGACACACACAACGTTTAAACCTTAAACTAAGAACAGCAGGTTTCTCTGGCTGCTATATATCTGTTAAGTCAAAAAGGTAATAAAAATGGATTTGGTGTTGGATGGAAAACCGGACGTGCCACCGGAAGTGCCACTACATGTTAAAACTGCTGCTGGTTGGATGTGTAGTATCTAATTAGAATATTCCCCGCTCTACTGGCGTGAACAAGCATCACGAGATTTCCTTCTTCTGCCAAAGGAACACCCTTTCCTTCAGACTCAAAGAATAGCCGCTGCATTTCTCTTGTGACGTTCAGACACACACGAGCCTTCACACAGCGGATGACACTTGAGAAGTCTCTGAGGAGAATCAGTTCGAGATGAAACTTGCTTTGATCTTCCTCGGTAAGCTCTTTAAATAATTGTTAACAGCAGGTTATTCGTTTATATGTACTACTTCTGCTATGTTTTGTTAAACCGAGCGTTTATAACGTTAACCTGGTGAACGACACTGTTGTGACGCTACAATTAGTTGCATTCTGGCACATAAGTGCTGGAGTGGAAATATAAAGCCGACTCACTCCCTCTGTCAAAACTGGAGGATCGAGTAGCGTTTATACCCATGTAAGCTTCCCTCGTTCACGTCATTAAGTTACATTTAATATGGCAGCAGGGATTCCCCTGATGAGTGCGGCTCAGTGGTTAGCACTGTTACCTCACAGCAAGAAGGTCGCTGGCTCTACTGCCAGCTGGGCCAGTTGACAATTCTGTGTGGAGTTTGCATGTTCTCCCCATATCTCCTCCTTGGTTTAAGTGAATTAAATTAACTAAATTGTGTGTGTGTGTGTGTGTGCGTGTGTGTGTGCGTGTGTGTGTGCGTGTGTGTGTGCGCGCGCGTGAGAGAGTGCGAATGAGAGTGAGTGAAAGTGAATCAATCTATCAATGGTGAAGTTTGCGAGTGCGTGTCTAAATTACCTCATTACATATTTAATCTGCTTTGTGAAATGAGGGTTTAACTAGATGCATAAAAGTGTTACAATATATATATAAAATCAGTTAGTATTCTATAAAAAAAGTTCAGTCTCAGTTACTTTATTACGTTATATTTTTCCTGTTTAGAGCAGCATATGCTTCTGTATGTTTATTTTTGTAGTAGTACAACTGAACCATGATTGTTTTGTGCGTTGTCTGTTTCAGTTGTGCTTATGTTGCTGTGCATCATACAGAGTTCAGCATCTGATGTCCTGCGCTGTGCAGGAGAGAAACAAAGTGATGGACAGATCCACCTCACAATATCTCATGACCTCAAAAGGGTTGTCCGTGACTGTGAGACACAATTGCTTGTTGATGTAGGTCTCTTAAGAAATTATACGATGACAATATGTTTGCAAATATCTGCATTTCTGCATCGCTTACTAGTCACAGTTATAATGCAATCTGACATAACATACAAACAGCTAACATTAATGTAGACAGTGTAATCATCTATAAGGCCAAATAGGAAAATTATGTAAACTTCTGTTTTGTCTTCTCCACAAGATAATTGTAGATGAGATTGGAAATATGGGCTGCTCAAATGCCATGGCTTAACAGAGAGTTTCTGGGGATCCAAATGCATTAGACACTTTTAATAAAACCATTGGAAAAAAGAGAGAGATAGAAAAAGAACAGTGCAAAGGTTTAAACTAAGCATGAGTCCAATTGGGAGACATGTCAGTGGTTTTAAAAACATTGCTTCTGGGGAAATACTCCAATGGAATGTTGAAAAAAAATTATTGTGGCAATAATACTGATACTTTGTGTAATGGAAAAAGTGAAAGTGCACACAAATTCGCCTTTCTAATGGAGATTTAAAGACAGCAGTTCATTTCCTTTAAGCTTTAAATTGGTTAGGTGATGCAACAAAAATGACTCAGAGCATTGTTTCTATGATCATAATCAAAGCATCAGAGTCAACTTTCTCAGTTCTCAGCACATTACAGAACATTACAGAACTGTGCAGACATTACATAACTCTCAGATCCATAGGTGCTTCCCTAAATGCTATAGGAGGAATATAAAATATTCAAATAATACAATTTAAGTACTATATAAAAACATAATATATAAATAATTACACCTGACTGATAGAGTGCAAACTAAGAAACAGTGCAGTGCAAGACAGCCTATCAGTCTTTTGAAGTGACAGGAAGCTTAAAGAGCAGTCTTTATCAGAAGAGTTAGCCTGTGGATCAATGCTGTAATGAGAGTCTAGTGTGTGTGTGTGTGTGATCAATACTGTAATTACCTAATGACCAGTTCAATACAGCACATAGTAGCACTGCTCGATTATAGAAAAATATCCTAATCATGATAATTTTGTCATAACAGTAATCATAGTTATTTAGAACAATTATCAGTGGGCCATATGTCTCAAAGTTTGGAGATATATAGATCTTTCCCACTGTAAATAAGTTAGATAGTTTCACATATACATTTCAACAATCATTAAATTTCACAATATTTAATACTAAAGCAGAATAGGACAAACTAACAAGTTCTCACAATTATGGAAAGGGAATAAATACAATAAAATAAAAAATATATACTAATGAAACAGGCTCTGTTTTAAGCATTTTCACTGTAATAAATAAACATGATTTGTTTCTTATGAAAGCTACAATGTCAATAGCAGTAAGTGATTTTGTACTTGTCTTTTGTATTTTGATTAATAATAAAAAAAAACACTCTGCAACATGAATATAGTGTGCTGTCGCTTTAAGAGCTGCGATTTGCATGTATTTGACCATTTAGGCGCTCACCTAAGTACATGGTGTCTGTGTCTGTGCACGCGCAAGCACTCGGCAGCAGGAATATAGTGTGCTGTCGCTTTAAGAGCTGCGATTTGCAGGTATTTGACCATTTAGGCACTCACCCAAGTACATGGTGTGTGTGTCTATGTGCGCGCATTCTCTTTTGCACTTTTAAAAACATGATTTAATCAATAAACATCAAAAAATGATGCACGTCCCATTCTGCAAAATTAATATTACATTATTTCACTGATTGCAATGTGAAAATGAGCTTTGAGAGGAATTTGGAGAACAAATTTGGACTGCTGGAAAGGGGGCAGGATATGATGCATAATAATAGTTTTATCTCGATTAATGGTTTTTATTTTATAATCGTTGATGCCAAAATCAAATTTCACATAATTCACAGACCTAGTACATAATGACTAGTACAGGACAGTGTGTTGGGGGAAGGGGGAGTGAGTAGGTCTTGTTATGCGTACAGTCTTTTGTTTTCATTTTTGCTGTAAAGTTAGATTGTTTTCATTTATAAATGCGAGTTAAATAAAAATTGCAATGAATAATTATTATTTATAATGATATTGCATTTTATTTATACTCAAGCAGAAATTCAGCTGTTTTCAAAAGGCTTGGCAAACAACTTGTTTACATTCTTTCAGCATTACGTTATAAACGTGCAAAGCTTCAGAGCAATAAGTAAAGGTATATGCATACATTTCTTTGCCATCTCACCATCCTTTATTATTCTTTCTTTCTCCCTATTCTGATCAGGGTAATGTAACAGCATTTTTTAATGCTGTGGAAAATCAATGCCTCCAGCCCATTGTCAATATAACAGCAAACAGTGCCATCTTACAGACCTGCCCTACAAGACTTGAATGCCAGCTCGTTTGCTTCAGTCTCGGTGTAAGTGTCGTACTGTTGTGTGTCTTTTCATATTTTTATATATACTGTTAGGTCATTCAATTAATTTAATAGCATTATTGGACCTACACTGGTCTCACGGTTCGGTTAGTTTATGATTATCATGCCATCGATTTGATTCAATTCGATATCGTGTTGCATTGACGATGCTTTTCATACACAGTTTTATATTTTCAGAGCAGTTCTTGTATTAAAATTTATAAGTATATTTATATTTATGTACTATTTGTAATACAATTTTGTCCTTTAATACAAATAGTCAGATATATAAACTGTACCTATAAACAACACAAGCATTTACAGCAAATAAACCCCTTTGATTGGTCACGCGCTCAACAGAAAGGGCTGCGATTGGCTCTTACGCGCTGGCGCTCTTCACAGATAAGTGACACTGATAAACAGCAGCGGCGATCACAGCTGATCCATGATAGACACGGTGGAGAAAACTCTGCAGACACGCGCTCGTGTGTCCAGAAGTATCGCTGTAACAGCCGAGAGGAGAGGAAAAGGCCACAGTGAGAGAGAGAGAGAAATGGAGTTTATTTTCATTCTCTCAATCCCAGTGAAATAGGGGCTTCTGCTGTATGCGTCAGTGAAGGGCTGTCCAGCAAACACACACGTAATACTCACGCTCGCCTCGCCTGCCATAGTAAGTTATGGCGACATGGCGCATATGAGATAAATGACATCAGTACATAATAACCGGTTATGATCTATTACTGAACCAAAGAAACATATAATTTTGACACCCCTAACACACACACACACACACACACACACACTAGAATTTAACTGTTTTTGTATTGAATGTGTTTTCAAATAAATAAAAAATTCTTGTGTTTCAAAGCTGAATTTTCATCATGATTATTGCAGTCTTCGGTGTTACATGATCCTTCAGAAATCATTATGATGATTTGCTGTTGTATTATGATCAGTTAATATTGGTTCAACATCACTAATAATGATTCTTAAAATAATCAGTGCTGAAAAATGTTGTCTTGCTTCATATTATCATGCAAACTGGCACATTTCTCTTTTAGGATTCTTTGATCAAAAGAAAGTTAAAAAATAACAGCTTTTCTTTTTTTATTATTACAAATGTGTTTACTTTCACTCCTGAGTAATTTATTGTGAAGAATGTGATGAATGAGTTGATTTTTAATAGTCCTTTTGAATGGTTTCGTATCAGTTTCCCAAACTCCCAACTACAACAATAATAACAATAAATGTTTCTTCTCGAGCAGATCATACTTGAATATTTGAAGGATTATGTAACACTTGAACAATCACACTTAAAATTCAGCTTTAAACCAAAATAATTAATTACATTTTAAACTACATCTCATTAAATAATGTATTTAATATTGCAATTATTTCACATTTTAACTGTGACTGGTAATCATTGCAGAATTCCAGATATTTACAAAGGTATTGTCACCATATGTGTTTTTAAGATACAAACATCTACCAACAAGCAATCACGGATATCCTTTCTTTACTGTATTTTCTATCAAATAAATGCAGTCTTTGAGCAGAACAAAGTTATTGAAAAATTTTTTATTATTAATTTTATTAAATTTTATAAATTTTATTAATTTATTAAATTAATTAATTTTAGTAGTGTAGAGCTACTGATATTTTAGTAGTGTATAGTATAACCACTGAGTACAAATCAGATGTTAACAGGCAGCTTTCAAATAAAGTGTTATGACTACTCATGAACACATTTTCTGTTGCTAAAAGAAAATTACATAGAATGAGCACTAAGTGTAATCATTTGGTTGCAGGTAATTCCACTGCAAAAACACACACTGAAGGTAAGTTACCCGTAATACCACTGAGTGATTGAAAAAAAAAAATCCTCTGATGAATAACAAAAAAAGTCAGAACTGCTTAGAAAATGCCTTAACTTATTTAGCAGTTTGATGCTCTACAGCCTTTGGCTGAATCCCATGCACAGCAACAAATCTACAACAGAATCAATCATGGCATTTCTATAGTCCATTCAAAGTCCTATTCCTGACTGAAATGCTGAAAAACTCCTAAACTCCTCCTGAATGATCTGGTAGAATGGTAAGGTCATTCAGAAAAAAGGTCTCAACTGAATTATAAGTTTGTCACCCATAGGTTTAGTTTTGATAAATAAATAATGTAATGATGTGAAATGCCATGTGATGTTGTTCATCCGAGGTTTTATCATCCAAATCTTGAGACCTGCTATGGACTGTACTGTTTTTATAATGTTCTGATTTTGAAAACCGTGATATTCACTTTAATAGGGTGCTCTAACTTACACACACACACACACACACACACACACACCTTTTAAAAAACCCAATGTAACTAAATCAATTAGGTTTCGCCATAGCAAAGTCTATGTAGTGGTCCTTCTCAGTTGACATCAGCTTTTCAGTTTTCTTACAACCATTCCTCTCTTACTGTTAGTTTGCTAAGAGGCAAGAGGAATGATGTGCACAATGAAAGCCTCGCCCACTACTCAACATTCTGTTTCAGATGAAAGTACATCAACATACTGAAATTAAAGCCTCAGCAACCTCCAGTTCATGTTAATATCAAAATATTATTGAGAAGATCGAAAAAAAAAATCTAATTTTGACAGCTGGCATGTATGATGGACATTGGTCTTGCTTGTCTTTGGTGGGTTTGTTTAAAGACATCGTGAGTTAAAAAAAAAAACTTAATATTTCAGTGAATTCAAGTTCAATTCCTGTGAAATTAAAAACATTTGTATTTTAAGTGTTAGTATCAACATATTACTCTTCTATTTACTCTACTTATTAATAAGGTATATGGGGACACAGACTGTGTAATTATTATTTCCTTGGAATAGAAATGGCAAGCCAGACTCAGTATTACTATTATAGACAGTGCTCAACAGCACTAACTGGCAGAGTTAGGATATAAACAAACAATATTGGTTGTTTTTGAAAAGGAGGGAAGATAATGTATGTCCCGCCCAGCCTTCCTGTTCCTCATGTAGTTGAGATTACGTCAAACTTTGAATAAATTAGCTCATTTCAAAGCACTTCACAGGACATTTAACAAAGCAAAAAGTAAAGACTTGAACCAGAACCTGTTTTCCTGTTTGCAAATCTGCCATTTTTGTTTATTCAGTGAAAGTTATGTGGTGTTTCTTGGTAATACTATTGGGACCCAAATGTCCATCAAAGTATATTCCATGTTTCACTGAAGAACATGATGAATGTTCATAGGGAAAATTTGCTATTAATTTAGTCTTTAGTCCTAATTTAGATCATTCAGATTCTCACACCTCTGCTTTGTGCTTTTTTTCTTCCACTAGGGAGTTCTTCTATCTGGAACACTGATGTTGTGATTGGAGCATGTGTGTGTGGACTGTTGGTGATTGTCTTTATCATCAGCGTTGCATGTTACATGAAAAAACGAGGGTAAAGTGCTCAAACACTGCCATGTCAAGATAAACTAATGGCTTTGTCTAATGATTCTGAAATCATTTATAATTCTGTCTTTACAGTTCGGGATATGCTCCTGTTACTCCTAGAGTTTGATTCTAGTATGCATCATTGGTGTTTTGTACAACATTGTGGTTAACCTACATTAGTCAGTCGATAATAATAGAATCTGTATAGTGACATTAATAGAAGGCTTTCCCTTTCTGTTTGAATCACAGGAAAGCATTGCACCTAGATGTCTCATTATTATCATGCCATTATTATGTTATGGTTGTGCCTACATTTATATAGTATTGGCTGTATTATTCAGTTTGTGTTAGCTGCTTTTAGAATCTCAGGGCTTTATAACCTTAAGAATTCATTTTTCTTTTTTTATTTAACGAATCATGACTTGATTATGAAGCCGCATAATGAAATAATGATATGAATTAGTTTTATATTTTGGAAGTATATATTGATATATAAAGATTATACACATGCGCTCTCATATGAGGAGCACAAATGAAAATAATCTGTATTGAAAATATTTATCATGAAAATGGATATAGTGTCTGTTGTGCAAACAGGTGGTTACATAAATGATACATTTAAAAGCAAAAATAACTCGATTATATAGCAACTTTTATTATATAATAACACCTACATTAAATATAACATATTAAATTATACTCCAATGCAGGGATTCTCAACCGGTGGGCCTCAGCAATCTTGCAGGTGGGCTGCAAGATAGCTTAAAATGAACTTAAATATTATACTATAATTATTTGAATTCATTATTAAAAATGTCATATTAAAATGATCAAAGTGATGGCATTTCCCGTTTTCTGTGATTGAATAGGCTAATTCGGACTCCGTGCAAAAGCAGCCTCACTGTTAAACACCAACACAATCTCACGGCAATTCGTAACTTTTTGATTTAGTGGCTAATTCGTATCAATTCGTACAATATAGTACGATTTGCTCATCACCCAATAATGGTTGGGTTTAGGGGTGGGGTTAGCCACTAAACTGACAAAACGTGAAATACTTACGTTTTCTCATGAGATCAGGCTGCAAATCCAGACATGTGGCTTCAACTTCCAACCACAGCGCGTCAATAAATCAAATCTCTAAATCAAACAGTTACGCAAAATGTAAAGGTAACTTTAACGATAATTAAAGTTTTAATAACCTGCTCGCGCGTGCCTCACGTCTGCGACCTGTACACTGAAAAAAATTATTCAAAGATGATTCCTTGGATTTACTCAATTTTTTACATTGAGTGGTTGTAAACAATTTATTTGGGTTGAATGTAAACAAACAAATTAAGTAGAATTTTCTTAAATTTAATTTGTTTGTTTAAATTCAACACAAATAAATTGTTTGCAACAGTTTTGCAGACATAATTTTTTTTCAGTGTACTGTATCGCACAAGTCAGTTGATTCACAAACTACGCGTGCTCTGTTTGTGTGAACACTTTAAAATATCCGCACAGTTATCCAAAGTAATGTCCCGCGACTGTTTTATAAGGGACATGCGCCCGTACAGGAGGATCTAGCGCAACTTGGTGTTTCAGTTGTGAACAGCTGTTGACTGTTCCTGTCAGCGAACTCCAATAATGTCCAGCTACAAACCAAACCGCCTTCAAATCCATGCGTTTCAACAGATTTAAGTGTTTTTACAGTGTTTTACATCTCTTTGTTTGTTTTTATGTATATGAATAGTAAATCAATAGATGAAGAGAAGTCAGTCTAATTCAAAGCAGAAACTGTTTTTTTTCTTTTGCCATGTCCTGTTGTCCTGTCAGCTTCATTTATTAAAGAAAATGCCCAAATACTCTAACTAAAGTAAAGAATTTAGGAAGCCTGTCTGTTTGTTTTGTTTTTAAAAAAATAAATAAATTATATATATATATATATATATATATATATATATATATATATATATATATATATATATATATATATATATATATATAATGTTTTTTTTTTTTTTTAATAAAATGATATAAAAAAAGACAATAATGGAAGCAAAGGAAATGTTTTGCTAATGAATCAAGCTTTAAAATGAGCATTTTCTCTAGACAACCAGTTTGGGCATTCAAAAACCTTTCGGTGTAGGAAGTGGGCTTCCAAGTAAAAAAAGGTTGAGAACCCCTGCACTAATGTAACATATATATTAACATAAATGAAAAATACATTCTATGTGTTATTATTATTATTATTATATCTATCACTGGTCATGTCGTTTTGTAGGAATGAAGTATGATGAATTATATGGCACTGTAGTGAAAGTTAAATAGATTAAAATGGCAAGTATTTCTGTAATTGCTGCTGTGGAGGCAAAATGAAATGAAATGCTGTGCCAGTGAGTACACATGTCTAAAGCAGCACTAGGTAAATACACTCAGCTTCAGATAAGGCCTTATTATCAGTCTGTGCTGCAAAAAAAGTGATTCATATTCATGTGTCCATTCATAACCTTGTGGTAAGTGAAATCATTTAATCAGATTTGTATGATGCTAATGGCCTGTAGTTTGCGCATACATACCTGTGCTCACAATCAATCTTTTCCTCATGCTTTCCTGTTTTTGCATTTTATTCTTCTGTATCAAAATGAAGGTATAAAAAGTGTGTTTGTTGGGATGGGTTGAAGAAAAATGATCAAATGTCTGTTTAAAGTTTTAAATATGCTTCGCTTTTGTATTGTGCAGCATCAGTATACTCTTTGTATCCACTTTTTTAAACCATAGTTTTGTTATCCAGGTGCAAAATCTTTTTATGCAAGAATTCTACAAATAAATTGCTAAAAAATGTTGTATTCAGCTTGTTTATTTCATGGCACCTTTAAACAGTTTAAGATTAGACTTTGATGACTGACTTTCTAAACAAAATAATTCATATTAGAGTGATTTCTAAAGGATCATGTGACTGAAGACTGGAGTAATAAAGCTGAAAATTCATCGTTAAAATCACTGGAATAAATGATTAAATTCAATTATAAACTACTTTTGAACAGTTATTTTTGTGCAATAACATTTCACTTTTAAATTTTACTTTATTTTTGATTAAATAAATGCAGCTTTGGTGAGCAGGAGAAGCTTATTTAAAAAAAACGTACTGACCCCAAACTTTTGAGTGGTAGTGTATTTAATAAACAATTAAATTGTGTAATTGTTGTGCACGATACTTATCAAACATGGAAAATTAGATTTATTTAACAATAGTAATATTAAATGCTAATAAAAGGATGTATTATTGCAGAAATTGATTGAGAAAACATTATTATAAAAAACTCCAGAAAGACCAAAAGAATTAGATGTTAAAACAATTTATCCCATTAGCAAGCCTGTGACACCATTTTTTCTAGAATTGTGGCCAGCTTTGAAGTACAAGGTGTCAGATTCTCAGAGACTTCTTTTATTCTTGTCCTTGTTCTAATTGTTTTTGCAAGGTTTACTTGAAAGTACACTGTAAAACCTAATAAGTTAGCTCAAACCCTTTTATTTAGCATGTACCATTTAGTATTCAGTGTATTTGGCATGAAGTTATCTTTACCTTTTTAATTTTCCTGTAAATTACTTTTTTATTTCACAATTCACACATTGATATTGATATAGTTTACTACGGTCATTTTTTAAAATGAAGTGGGGTGGGGGGACAATTTTTTAAACCTAATATTTAATAATGACATTTAAAATGACAATAATGTCTCCATTTTGTAATGTAAATTTTTATATTATATAAAAAATATATATATATTATAAATTATTTAAATTTGAAATCTAAAATTGTTAAAAAAGTAAATATGGTTTAGGCATTATTCTATCAATAACATCCCATTTGTATGTTTTGTCGCAAATCCATCTATTTCTGTGACAAATTCACCTCTGCAACAGAATACATTGAAGAGATGGGCTACCATACTACTATCAGACCTTTTGGTTGATATGTGACTTATCATGATTGGGAATAACAGATTAAATATAAATATCTACAGAAACATATTTTTGATCTTTAAATGTGACAGTGTTCGCTAAGGTGTGGAGTTCTTTAAAACATTTAAAGAACTGTTTACAGTCAGCGCCAGCAGCACATATAACGTTGTATATAGTAATAAACATGTACATACACTTGTCAATCTGTATATTTTCACTCACTACTTACGTAAATTTTTTTTTTTTTTTTATATATATTTATTATCTGTTTTTTGTCCTGTCTCTGTAATGCTGTTGCACTGTAGAAGCTTTGTCACGAAAACAAATTCCTCGTATGTGTGAACATACCTGGCAATAAAGCTCTTTCTGATTCTGATTCAGTGTAGTCTTAAGTGCGTCAACACATGCACTCTGGTGCTCACAGCAACCTGAGTTCGATTGCTGGTCCTATGCCAATCCTTCCATTTTCTCTGTTCCCCATGCTTTCCTGTAAATACTCTCTATTGTTTTATCCATTAAAGGTACCCCCCCAAAAAAAATAATGATTAAAAAAAGAACAATTTAGAATGAATAATCTTTAAATCAACATAGGATCAGGTTAAGAGTAACACTTTACAAAATGTTTGTTCTAGTTTATGTATTTGCTGACATGAACAAACAATGAACAACACATTTAATCACAGTATTCATCTTTGTTAACATTAGTTAATGGAAATTAATTGTTCCTTGTTGTTTATGGTACCTCACAGCGCATTAACTAAAATTAATGTTGGATTTTAATAATGCACTAAATTAGTCATTCAATTTGTATATTGAATTAATAGCTGAAGTGATTAATAAATGCTTTAGACTGTTGTTCATTATTAGATTGTGATAATAAATACACTAATAATAACTAATAAAACCTTATTGTAAACCAGGTTAAGAATAGGTGGGGCAGCAACAGTTAAAAGAATGGTACAATTGCCACAAAAACTGCTGACTCACTTTATGGAAACTACCCGTTTCTCAATCTGGACACTTCCAGGAATTTAACGTACAACATTTATTTACGTGTAACCAGGAGCAACAAAACATCAGCTTACTGTAAAAATCTTTTATTAATGCCAGTGTTCATGACAAAGAGTTATACTGTATATGACCCCATGTGAATGTTTCGTGATGCAATCTTTGTCGGAGAGAATATGCTAAAAATAAATGCAAAAATATGTATAAATCTTGTCTGTGCACACTTCATATTTCTCACAATAGTAAAATAAAAAACAGCATAGATTGGCCAATCACATCACATTTTTAACATCACCTCATGCGTCACCTCATAAAACAGGAAATGATGCAGGGGCAAAGTGAACTATATTAACCTGGTGGCTGATCACACCGCTATTTTCCTAAACAAGATTCTTCCATCTTTTCCAGTTTGGTGTGATAAAACTTTGCATCATTATTCTTCCTCACATTATTCGTAAAGGGGTAAATCAACCAAACAGGGAAATGATATCATCGTTTTTTGCCCTTGTCTTGTTTCCAAACCAGTTTGGAGTTTTTTGTTTTCTCTTCTTTTGTTTAATGAGTTGTTTGTTTGTTTTTGAATGTTGAAAACATGTTGCCATTGGAATTCTATAGTGTTTTTTTTTTTCACTACTATGGATGTCAATGGTTACAGGTTTTAAGTGATGGTCAAAATGCCATCTTTTGTGTTCAGAACAGAACAAAAAAATAAATAAATAAATAAATAACTGGTTTGAAACAAGTCTAGAGTGAGTAAATGATGACAGAATTTTAAATTCCGGGTGAACAATCCCTTTAAGTGTTGACTTGCATGTTATAGATCACCAATCACCACGCTTTCAGCTAAGACACAGGGCTTGTATTTGCTTTAACTGAAAATACCAGTATTTCTTAGAGACTTTGTTCTTTTATTATTGTACTTGTCTATTTGAAAGTAAACTGTAAAACCTGATTAACTCAAAAGTTAACTCAAACCCTTTCATTTAGTACTATTAAGTACTCAAAGTGTATTTGCCATGAAGTTACGTTAACTCTTTTGATAGAGTTTTCCTGTAAATGACCATTTTTATTTCACAAGTGGGAGTTGATATATTTTACTACAGTCATACTTTTAAATATACTTAAAACTATATAAAACTGGGGGGTTATAAAAAGCCATTTTTAAACGTAATATTTAGAAATGACAAAAACGCATCCTCACTTGTATGTACATTTTCTATTTTATGTAAAGTATCAAAATGTTTCATTTTGAAATCTAAAAATGTTATAGTTTAGGTGTTATTCCACAAATAACATCCGATTTGTATGCTGTCACAAATCCATCTATTTTTGTGACAAATTCACTTCTACAACAGAACATAATGAAGAGATGGTGACTATACTACTATCAGACCTTTCTGCTGATATGTGGCTTATCACGATTATGAAAAAAGATTAAATATAAATATCTAAACAAAAACAATTTTTGATCTATAAATGTGACAGTGTTCACTAAGGTGTGGAGTTCATTAAAACATATAAAGAACAATTTCCACGGTTATACAACATGAATTTAGAATTAATAATCTTTAAAATCAACATATAGTTTGTTAACATTAGAGATCAGGTTATGGTTAAAACTTTACAGTACATTTGTATTAGTTCATGTTTTTACTGACATGAACAAACAATGAACAGTATTCATCTTTTTTAACATTAGTTAACGGAAATGGACTTGCATGTTATGGATCACCAATCACCATGCTTTCAGCTAAGACCTTGATAATAAGCAGGGCTTGTATTTGCTTTGACTGAAAATACCAGTAATCATTGGCTCAACCGCAGATTTAGCTGAAGAATTTGACTAAGGAAACGTCACAATGTGAAAAAAAAATCATTTTAGCTTGCATTGGTAAATGATGCATTGATATATAATGATTGAAGCAAGAATCAGCAATCTATGAGGGAAAATGAATCCTTAGAAAACATAAAGGTACAGGTCATTTTCTGCAAATGGCATTGTTTATTAAGTGAATAGAAATTAATTTTACTGTAAAGCAGGGCACAATGCATTATGTTATTCAAAGTACTGGTAAAACAGCTATAGAAAAAAGTGTGAAAATTCCTCCATATTAACACAGCAGCAGTAAATTCTTTTTTTACATGCTTTTGTTTGTAAATGTATTCAGAAAAATCAAGATACTGAGAAAATCACACCTAAAGTTGTCAAAATTAAGTGCATCGCATATTACTAAACAAAAATAAAACTTTTTATATATTTACTGTGTGAAATTAACAAAATATCTTCACTGGAAAATGATCTTTGATGTTGTAATGATCTTGGCATAAAAATTTTTAAAAATCTACAATTTGACCCATTCAATGTATTTTTTTAGCTATTTCCAAAAACATACCTGCTCAAAATAAATCTGAATGTGATTTTCTACATTCACAGCACAGACCTCCGAGCAGGCATGAAAAGTTGTTAAAAGGAAACAATTTTAAGTGTAATAATGGATGTAAATCTTTTTGCTTTTATGTGCTGCTGATGACTGATTTTTGTTTTCTGTTGGTGGTTTAAATGCTTGTTTAAATTGTCTTAAAAATAGGACAAGTTTCATTTAGTCTCATTATATCACATTATGAGCAATCATGCTAGTCTTAATTGGTCCTATTATGGTTGATATTGCAAATGTTGCAAAAGTGTGGCCTTCTGCTGCGGCTGAAACACTCCTTATGTCTTAACGTGGGCAATTTCCACTAGATATAAAAGCTTATAAATTATGTATTCCATGCTTAATGTGCCATAGAACGTGAATTAATATGATAAAGTGAAGGTCAGTTTATTGACTGATCGATTGATGGACGGATGCAGTGCCAACTAAGAATTTTTTTTATTTATTTTGTTATATTTACCCAATATGGTTCCACTTTATATTAAGTGTTTATACTGTTGTTGTTTTTTAAATATGCAAATAGATATACAAATTACTGCTAACAAAAGCACATAAACAACTGACTTGTACTAATCTGATATAAATGTATAATAATAGAGTGTCAATGATAAAATAATTGTATTAATAATTAAAAGAAATCAAGAATAATAACAAGAACAGCAAAATTAAATAATCAAGGATAAAGAATAGAGAAAATTATGCATAACAATGATGGTAGAAGTATAGTGGAAATAAAATAAAATAAGGCTTATCTGCAAACACTCAAACCCCTGTTATGAATAAGATAATCTTGTGGTTTTGTTTGGAAAAGTCCCCAAGAGTGCTGGCAGAGCTGCCTCTATACCGTCTTACCGGTAATTTGTCTAATTAGACAGCCTGAAGCTGCATACCTTCCTCAATTTTTTGAGTTGATAGACTTGATACTGAATTGTGTGGCTGGCTACAAGTGTTTACTTGCCATGAAAATAATTAGTTGTTTTTTATTTAATTTTTTTAAAAAATGGCATGATTGTTTTCAATTTTCAACTTATAAACAATTGATACAATCACAGATGTATTCACTGACTGACCCTGCATGCAGCAAAAGCATTAATTATGTTAAATACTTATTTAACACTTAAATCCACATTTGTCAAGTCAAAATGTAAATAAAAAAAAATAATTAAAATCTTACCAAGCTGCCATTCATTTTCAGACAATAACAGTCCACAGTTTTCCTAATCCAAACAGCATAGTAATCCACAGTGCAGAATATAGATTAAACAAAGATGATTTTCTTGTGCCATGTCCAATGTCCATTTGCAGGGCTGTCTTATGCAACATATGCAGTTGCATAATGGATGTAATTCAACCTCATGAAACTGCCAGCCCTCAATGTCCAGCTCTCCAGTCACAGCTATAAAAAATGAATCAACAGGGAACGTTAGGTATATAGAGCTAGACAGAAAACTGTAATAACCATCTACACACACATCTGCAAACACTCAAACCCCTGTTATGAATAAGATAATCTTGTGGTTTTGTTTGGAAAAGTCCCCAAGAGTGCTGGCAGAGCTGCCTCTATACCGTCTTACCGTCACTAAAGGCAAAGAATAATGGCTTGCAGTATAAGAAATTTGTGCTGTCATCCTGACAAAATGTATTGTTATGCTTTGGTATTTCAGTATTTCAGTACAGATTCAGATTTGAGACCAAAGAATTAGGACTATTCCACATAGAAAAGATAATGGCCTGTGAAAAGTTGTACAATTAAACAAATCAACAAATATATACCAAGCTAACCAAATATATAACAAGGTAGGTGTACAATACATACTGTAGAAACAAAGAATAGAGAAAAGGGTGGCTTAGGTGTCACTTTATTTTGATGGTCCATTTGTTGAAGTTAAGTTGCATTGTATCTACATGCTAATTTATTCTCATTAGATTATAAGTAGACTGTTAGGTTAGGGTTAGTGTAAGTTGAATTGTACTTGCAATGTTTCTTATAGTCAGTTAAATGTCTGTTCAGCAGCAGTATCAACAGATATTAAGCAGACAGTACTAATGCTAAAATGGACCATCAAAACAAAGTATTACCATGACTTTACTTGGTTGTCATGAAAGCATTGCACCTATAATTATAATCATTATATATTATAATAATTAAAATACTTTAATTAAAAACTTTACATGTTGATTTACAGCGGCTGATGATATGAAAAAAGCAAGAAAGTTGAAATCTTTCTATAAGCTGAATCCACTTGGAGAACATACCAGCTTTATTAACTCGACTTGTATATATATATATATATATATATATATATATATATATATATATATATATATATATATATATATATATATATATATATATATATATTTATAATTATTTATTAGGGGATTTTCACCTTTAATTTGGGTAGGATAGTGGACGTTACAGACAGGAAAGTATTAGGAGCAGAGAGGGGAAGGGTTGGCAAAGGACCTCGAGCCAGCAATCGAACTCATCGAACGCAAGCACCATGGTGCTATATGTCGGCGCACTTAACCACTAGGCTATTGGCGCCGACTAGACTTGTATATTAAAAGGTACTTTTTGAGTTAATTGTTGTTTAGAAGCGGCATATCAATTTGTTCACATAAAAGGAACTGCAATGTGAAATATTGGCAGGAATCCATATTTATAAAAGCTGACTCTGGCACAGGGATGGGAATTAGAATGGATACTTTTCAAATTTATTTCACTATAAATTACCAGATTAATTCACTACAAAGTTTGTATTTAAAGTATGTATTTTGTTGGATTACTCATGTTTAGAAACTTAATTTAAATTCTTTGGATACTGAAGGTGATTCACAAAAGAAAAAACAACATCCAAAACATGATATTTTCTGAATATAATTCTTTAAGCATCAGTTTTTCGTGATATTTCTATCAGGAGACAAATGTCATATACTCAAAAAGGTTTTTAAAAATGGAAAAGGTCAGTCCTGGTTGATGCCCATTTTAGGTATAAAGAAATGAAAATATTAAATAAGCACAATGTTTGATTTTTAGTCTCCAACTACAAATTGATCAGTAAAATAGTCACAAGCATCTAATATATTAAGCTATTAATAAAGGCAATAGGAAGAATTATATTAAGTTCAATGAAGCATTATTTAGCTTTCTTCAATATTTCAAATTAGACAGCCTGAAGCTGCATACCTTCCTCAATTTTTTGAGTTGATAGACTTGATACTGAATTGTGTGGCTGGCTACAAGTGTTTACTTGCCATGAAAATAATTAGTTGTTTTTTATTTAATTTTTTTAAAAAATGGCATGATTGTTTTCAATTTTCAACTTATAAACAATTGATACAATCACAGATGTATTCACTGACTGACCCTGCATGCAGCAAAAGCATTAATTATGTTAAATACTTATTTAACACTTAAATCCACATTTGTCAAGTCAAAATGTAAATAAAAAAAAATAATTAAAATCTTACCAAGCTGCCATTCATTTTCAGACAATAACAGTCCACAGTTTTCCTAATCCAAACAGCATAGTAATCCACAGTGCAGAATATAGATTAAACAAAGATGATTTTCTTGTGCCATGTCCAATGTCCATTTGCAGGGCTGTCTTATGCAACATATGCAGTTGCATAATGGATGTAATTCAACCTCATGAAACTGCCAGCCCTCAATGTCCAGCTCTCCAGTCACAGCTATAAAAAAATAATCAACAGGGAACGTTAGGTGTATAGAGCTAGACAGAAAACTGTAATAACCATCTACACACACATTTGTTGATTTATTTAGAAACTTATCAAATAGGGAAATAGAGTTCCTTTAATTCCTTTAAAGCCTTAAATTCTTTAATAATAATTTATTTTTTAACAACACCCAAGTATTATTATCACGCTTGATCACCTGGTAAAAAGTACCAAAAAGCAACAATGCTATATACACATTATTTTTAAAGGCCCAAATAACCTTTTTAACTACAGTGAACATGTGAAGTGGAAAACATCCATGGGGTTTTACAGGTTGATTGTAAAATGTGTTTTTTTTAATGACAAAGGGTAATACCAATGATAAATATCTGTACAGAAGAATTGGCAGCATTCAGAGCATGCAGACGAAAGTCCTTGTGGAAATACGCCCAATTATGTGCCTAAAGCAACGGTACCCCCAAAAGAGTAAGTTCTCTTTTCGTATTTACTTGATTTTTAATTATTTTTTTTGCAGAACAAGAAGATACTAAAACAAACAGCATTGAAGCCCAGAAAGTTAAACAGATTTTGAATGACGCTGAGGGGAAAAATAAATAGCATGGCTACTTCTATGGTTCCAGGCCATATTCCCACACATTTACTGGTGACACGGTTGTATTTTCTGTAAATCCCTATGTGTTAAACATAGCCATTTTTTTGCACTTTATATAATGTACAGTGAGTTGATTATGCCTTAATTGACTGTAGTTTTCTCTGCGGACACTTAGTGAAAACATCAGTCAATATAAAGGGCAAGTCTGATGTGTAAATCTCTTCACCTTACCCAGAGGTCTTAAATACACAACTTCTCTTCAGCAATCGATAGAATTACAAACAGAAGGCAGATTAGTGTGACTGCAGGTCTGTTTTTCTGTTCTAAGCATAGACTGTAAAATATATGGACGGAGTATCCGTGACGTCACCCATAGGTTTCTGAAGAGCGCAAAAGAAGCCACAAGTAGGCGCGGCCAACCGTCGCCATTTTGTTCGCACGTCATCGCACCCACGGCGGGATACCAAACAAGGGCACAGAGGCGGAGAGTGGGCGGAGCTACAGACACCTGCTGGCACTTTGCGTAGACCTAGCAGACAGACTTTACTTTGGGAGAAACGCTAGATACTTTATTACCTGCGACTCGTTTGTGTTCTGACCACATGTGCTTGGCTGTACACTGTATCAATAAAGTGTTTAGACTTTTAAAAACACTGTAGTAATACAGTGAGCCACTAAACATTGTTCTTATGACGTTTTTCTACAGGAGAAAAACGTGAATTACTTCCAACCACTTCAGATATAGTGTGTGTTAATAAATGCAAGACTATTGATAAAATCCAGCATAACACTGTATGATAACGCTTCAGATGACTGTTCTAGAGCCTACAGCTAATCAATCTGTCACATTCTGGAGTGCTTTACGGGTCTAAAGAACATTATAAATGATAAATGATCTTAAATAAAACAAATACATTTATAGAGATGGTATACAAGTATATAACTTTACTCACATGGGAAACGGAGGCCACATGAATGGTTTGTGAGCACAATTAAATGCACACAGCATCCCATATCATCTGATAATTGTAAGAAATAAGTCCAAAAGGCAGCTGACTGTGTAAAGCCACATAAAACAAAACAAAAATACGATGAATATGCCGAGATCAGTGGCTAATCTGCCGGATTCAGCTGAGGTGAAGTGACGGCGACCAGCGAGACCTAGCTGTCACTCAAGTGGCCACGCCCTTAATTATGCAAACTTAAAATAACCTAATATAAAGGAAATGGATGAGTTATAAAAAAATTCACCCCCCTCACAGTTGTCATGGAGGGTAATAATAGCTATACGAACCAAAATCGTTCTTTGTACCAGGCTGTAAACACCTTTTTTTCTGCTGTAAAGTTGGCCATTCTAACAGAGGGCTCAATTGCACTTTGCTCTATTATGGAGCCAGGACTAGCGGAATTTTGATGAATTGCAGTTTCAGTTACTTCCGTATTGGCCTCCCGAGGGAGAGCGGGAGGTTGCCGCTTGGTTCTAAGATGTTTGTTACATCCAAGAGAAGGTACTTTCCTGTTGCCTTGACAAGCACAACCACCCACACACACACACACACAGTCAAATAGTCAAATGTTTACATAACAGTAAACTAAACAGTTAATTGTTTCAGAGATGGATGTTTGATTTCAGCTTTGTTGGAGCTCAAAGGCCTTTCCTCCTTATACTCATGAAGGTTGCTTAAACCCAAACTACATGGCAATGCTTCAGCCCTGATGATAGTGACAATAATTAATTGTAATATTATTACCACAGTGCTAAATCCTCATTGATTACATTGATATTTATCAAATTATTGAAATACCTAATAATAGTTTAGCAGTTAAAACAATAAATTGTAATGACATTGTTATAAAATTCTAAGACGAGCCCTAAAAAAACAGGCAGAACTTTCGGTATCTTCAAAGCAGAATCCTTTTAATAAAAAGAACTCGGCGTCGCTGTGGCATCATCGAAAGAAAACTTTCAACTGTACAGCAAGCACTAGGTTTTTATACATTTTACAGACAGTGATTCATGTAGGTGGGAGCAGTCTAAAACAAAGCATGCAAATTAAGTTTTGGAGTCAGCATGAAAATCTGCATATAGGTGTTAGAAACCTGCCCAGCTACTGGTCAGATGAGTTTATCAACCACCCGAAGACAAAGGCAGAAAACAGTGTGCAAATGATGTTCTGGAGACAGAAACCATCTGACCAGTAGACCGAAAAGAGAAAACAATAGACACAGCCGTGATGTAAAACAATTTGCATTACTTTGGAGAGAGTCAGGGTTTAGGAAACCAAGACATTTTAAGGTCTGTCACACCCTAAAAACAACTTTTCAGTTATATATAGATAATATAAATTTATATTCCCACAACATAGTAAATGAGTAATGTATTTTAGGGTGTGTCAGTGAAATGTGGGAATGATGATGAATGAGATGCATGAAGCTGAATGACAGAATGTGTCATTTGCCTGAAAGCCTTGAGTTGTCAGAACAGGAAGCATAAAATCTGTTTATGCCCAGAGTATGACAGCCAGAGTAAAGTGACAAAGAACAGTTTGTTTAGTTGACTGTACAGATAAAAGATTTGCATGAATTACATGGCTCAAATGGCTCTTTATAAACAGGATACATTAATACCACAACCAAGGGCATAGGTTTGCACTAGACATTGGTGAGGACAGGTGAATGACCCCAACCCCCCCCCCCCCCCCCGGATTACTCATTAAAAGGAATATATATATATATATATATATGCTATTAATTATAACTGCTATTAAAATATATTAATAATTAATCCTCTCTTCACACAATTTATTAAGTTAAATAGTTAAATAAATAGTCAGGCCCATAACCAAGGGTGGTTTGAAAGACCAAAAGTTGGATTATTCATATTTGTAATTTTTTTTTATTATTCGAATGGCCAAATTCTGACTGAGGAAAGTTGAATGTGCTGGCCAGTTTTTTATTTACCTACAGGTATCAGTTTTTAATTTAAAACAAGTTTAAATAGATTTCTAAAAAAAATAAAAATGTGATGATAGATGATAATAAAAATTGTATTTTAAAAAAAAGTATCTCTTCAATATTTCTTTATTCACAATTTTCATTAGTTATAAATCTGTAATATAAAACTTACAGTTTAAATGCACTTTTGTAAATTAAGAAATTTAACTTGAACTTAAAATAGTATGCTCAGCAATTTGACAAAATGGTAGAAAATATTTTTTGGTACATCAAAAAGTCTGGTTATGATAACCAACTGACAAGGTAATCCAGCAAAAATTAGTTCTTAATATCTCACTAAAATGTAATATTTATATTTATACCTCATTAAAAATCAGGCAAATAACTGCAAAAAGGTTCAGTTTAAGGAAAAAATAACCATCCCTTTCCATAAGCTGGCTATGGGACTGATAGGGAAATGTTAAAAGAATGTTAATTAACTGATAAAGAGAGTTTAATAAAGACATACTTTTATTTTAGCCATAGTGCAAATGAAACATGTCTCATATATCAGTATTATGCCTATACACAGGCTGTATTTTTTCTGACAAACTGTTTCAACCGAAATTGGATATGCTACTCTGAGAGAATAAAGTACTGGCAGGGATCATATACTTTTACATTTAGCTGTTTATACTGCAGTTAGTTTTCAGGCCGTTTTATTCACATTATTAACTATATCAGTCTATCAGTCTCACTTTATGCTTTAACGATAGACTGTGCATTAAAGCGGGGGGAAAACACGAGCATTACCGGCACTATCATGATGGAAAGAGAACTATCAAGTAGCGAACTTGTGTTTATGTGACTTACACTTTTCGTTGAAAAAAACTAAAACTACCTTTTTTTTTGCTGCCACCATCATCGCTTGTGTGTGTCGCCCAACACACCTTATTCTTGCACGGGAAAAACCAATCCACCTCGTTTGGCGCTGCTTGTATCTAAACGCAGCCACACCCCTCACATGACAGCAGGGAAAGGCACAGCCAATTAAAATGTCCATATGTGTTTTGGGGGCGGGAGGACTCGAGGAGAGAACATCATTTAACACTTTCTGCATGTCTAAATTAATGTTGACAGCACGATTTTTTTGTTGTTGAGCGGATTAAATTATTGGTGGGGACATTTTAATGGTCGTGAATATTGGTGGGGACACGTCCCCTCCGTCCACCCTAAATCTACACCCCTGATCACAACAAATGAGGTGTGAACGATGAAAGAGTAACATGAAGCCGAATGAGCAACATAAGGTTTCATGACACAACAAGGTCTCTGAAAAAATATAACCTGTGATTCATAACTCATGCACATTTTCATATTTGATTTATCTGTGATTGAATAACATGACAGGGTGCCTGAAGAATTCTTATTAATGAGTAATCGGTGACACTTTACTGGCATTTCATTAGTTAACGCATTTACTAACATGAACAATACATGCATAGCATTTATTAACAATAGTTCAACATTTACTAATACATTATAAACATGTAAATGCATACTTGCTAACAATGAACATTACATTTAAGATTAAATATCATGAACAAATACTGTAATAAATGTACAGTTTATTATGTTGTTCATTTTAGTAAATGCATTAACTAACATTAACTACAGTAATACAATCTCTGCTGTAATCACCAGCAATCGAGCGTTTGCAGAGTGCTGGAGAACTACGTATGCCACTTTATCGACCTACACCTCCTCCCATCATGCATCTCACAGATCCAGATCACCCCTGATTACACACACACACAGCAGAAAGCTCATGATGGACTGTTTACAGGACTATTTATACCCCTCACAGTCACACACACATTGTTAAGTCTTGTAAACTGTAAGTGAGCAGTTCAAAGTGATTTACTCACAAAGGGGCAGAAGCTTCCAAGATGGTTACTGCCAGTTTGCCACCAGCTCACAAGATGGCTTCCTGTTCCAGTTGTCTTCCTGTCATGGTTCCTGTAATAGTTTCTGTCCCTGAAATACCATTGCCTGCACCACAAGTATAGGTACCACCGCCTGAGCTGCTGCCACCACCAGAGCTATCACTGCCAGAGCTGCCAGAGCTGCCAGATCCTCAGTCACAGCTGGAGCTCCCAGAGCCTCCATCACTGCCAAAGCTGCCAGATCTCCTTCCTGTGTCCCTGGAGTGGGCACCAAATCCTCCTGATTCCGACAAGCTATAATAGCCTTGTGACTTCCCAGTGCTGCCTGAGCTCTAAGAGAGCTCCCTGCCTCCGCCAAACCTGCAAATGCAAGAGCAGTTGATGCAGCTGCCTGACCCACTGGAGTTGTCTGAACTGCCAGTGCCTTCTAACCCAGAGCCTCCTGACCCAATGGGGTTGTCTGAACCGCCAGTGCCTCCTGACTCAGAGCCTCCAGACCCACTAGGGTTGACAGAACCGCCAGTGCCTCCTGACCCAGAGCCTCTTTACGCCCCTGTCTGTCCCTGTTTTGACCTTTGCCTGCCTGACAAATCTCTTGATAAACTACATTTGGATTCTCACCTCTGTTGCAGACCTGACTTATTACAACCTTATTGAAAAGTGTTACTGAACAATTTTATTTAACTTTATAATAAATGTATATCAAGTTGAAGACATTTTATAAAATCTAATGTGACATTTTGTAGTAAAGCAGCTGTCAAACCAAACCCTTTTCAATCAAATATAAATCCAGACAGTCTTTGTAATCAGTACTGAATAATACGAAGCAAAAATGCAGCAAATGTTGAGAATTAATGGTGTGGCGCAGTAAAATAGATTTTTTAGGTTTAAAAGGACAGTTCATCATCATCCATAAAAAAAAAAAAGATTTCTTCTGCTGACCACAAAAGACGATATTTTGATGAATACTGAAAACCAGTAGCCATCGAGTTACATAAAGCATTTTTTACTACTAATTCCCCTACTACCAGCCCTCATTAAAATATGTATATAAAATATCTAGGTGCCAACTACTTGGCTTTCATTTGAAGACAATAAATATTTGTATTTTTTGTCTTTGTTTTTTTATTTTGAAATACATTTCTGAAAATGTTTAGGCTTCCTCCTTTCCTAACACAATAAATTCACACCCTTTATAATAAATATTAAAGCATGTAGCAATTCCATGTTAATTCTTCAACATGGTTAATTCTCAGAATGGTTTGGAACCAAGAATGGGTGAGTATATGCTGACTTTTTGCTTGAACTATCTATCAATATATTTTATTAATATAAAATAAACAGGAAAAGTGGCCTTTTTTGGAGCCCCTGACTCTCAAAATGTTCCTAAAGTACACTGAAGGCATATGGTCTGTTGTTTTGTTTTTTTGTTTGTTTTGTATGCACTTTTAGTTGGAACAACATGAGTAAGTAATTAATAACACAATTATTTTGGGGGTAAACTAACCATTTAACAGTAAAAGCATCTCTCCACCATGAGTCCTGCAAAACCACATGCTTTCTTGCCAAATCCAGCAGTTATATAGTCCCCTAATGTGTATGTCAGCTGCATGCAATTTGAATGAATATAACAAAAACAAGCGATTTAATGAAAGAGATTTGCCCTTCACCCCTCGCTACAAATGGTTTAGTGACAAACATAAGGAGCCCAATAAAAGAGTTTTCCCCACAGTTAGCGATTAACCTGGTGGAAATTCAAAAATCCTGGTAGCAGAAACAGCATGAAAAAGCGATGTTGAATCAATTTTAGTGCATTGTCATTTTTGATGCCCAATTTACATGTCATAGGCTACCATAAATTATACATTATCTTAAATTACGATCATGAGTAATGTTACTGGTATAATTTATTTATATTTTTTATTATTTGACTTAAATCTGGTCCATTTGCCAGTTTATTTATTTTAATTATATTTGCAATTAAAAAGTTATATATATATTTTTTGTTACTGATGTTCGGTAAAAACCTATAAAAACATTCATGAACTTGTTATCCCGTTTGTTATTTAGTAAGAAACCCCTGCTTGCAAAATGTTGTCGCTAGTAGGCTTTCAAATCAGGAAGTGAGTGGGGAGGGTTGACGGCGCATGAATTCTCTCTTGAAGAGGACTCATTCTCTCGTTGACTCTCGTGTAGAAAACAAATGCATACAATGATGGCGATCGCTCTATTGTTTATTGTTTTGTTCCTGTGGTTTAGTCTTACTGAGGGAAAAGGTAAGACTAAATAAGATTTATTTTGCGATTTTATAACTGTGACGTTCATTTAGAGTGCAGATCGTTACCGATAAAATGAAAAGACGCATGAATTATGACTCACGAGACTCATTCCTTTACTACAGTTATTGCGTATTCCTACCTTATAGATTCTTCTTGTGTTAGAATGACAAAAAAGAAAGAAAGAAAGAAAGAAAGGTGACTGGGATAATGATGGAACTTAGATTTTTTTATTTGTTTTTACTTATGTTTAAATTTATTCGAGCCAGGTAAAACGTGTGTTGGAATTCGGCAACAGGACTCCTATGACTTTCAGCTGCCTGATGATGTGGTCGTAAACGTTCAAGATGATCGATGTGATGCAGAATGGACCATTGATGTAAATATGAAAACTTATTCTTCAGGCCCTTAGCCAGTCCGGTGTTAGGGGTGGTTCTTTTTATTTTCCTCAAAATGTGTAGTTATTCTTTTTGCAATTGTTCGCCTCATTTTCTATTTAATTATGAGATTTAAATACTGAATTTAGATGACATTTTAAGTACTATTTTTAGCTGAATTAGCCTGTTAGATGGTCATCATAAGCATACTTTTTGATGAACTAAAAGCATTTCCTACATATCCATTTCCTACAATAAGACAAATGTTTATTTTTTAAATATTTAAAACAAAATATAAAAATTACATTATATATCTATAGACAAAAAAGTTTTAAATTAAAAACTGTAGCGTATTGTAATTTATTAAGCAAATAACAAACTGGCCAGCACATTCCTCAGCCAGAATTTGGCCATTTGAATAATAAAAGATTAAAACATAATAATAATAATAATAAAAATAATAATAATAATTTTGAGCTTCACAATTTTTGTAGCCTCTCTTGTAAAAAAGTACATTTGAATATTCATGGATGACAACAATAACCAAAATAGTATTCAAATTTATTTGAATATGCGCAGTTTTTGGTGCTTTACACTTTTTATTGGTCATGTTTTCTTTCAAGTATAAGGTCGAAGATTCAGAATAAAAGTTACTTGTCAAATGTTTTCTCTATTTAAAAACAATACAGTAGCGAAAGATGACTTCACTTATGTCAGATGCTTTCTTGCACAGCTGGATGTTGGACTCAAAAAATAATTATTTGCATTGGCCAAAAGTCACACTAGGATTCTGTTTCGTCTTAAATCGATGGGTTGTTTCTAGGATTCTGTTTCGTCTTAAATTGATGGGTTGTTTTTTTCTATTTATGATGGCATAGCAGTCAAATGCTCATCAATGGGACAAATTCTGGACATTTGTCATTGAGGGGTGATTCTTCCGAACCACCCGAACCCCTCTTGGCTATCGCAGTAAAAATCCACTGCTTTCTAGAAATGCTTTCTAAACTATAGATTGTGGCTAACCACTGCAACATGTTCATGTAATCATAGCAATAATTTATGAAATGTGTATAAAACATTAAATATTTATATAAAAGTCATGTTTCTTTTGAAAGTGATGTTTATTCAAAAACTTGATTGATCAAAAATCTTGTACCGGAGACATTTGTAAATATAAGCAAAGCAATGTTAAAATATTTCTCGATTCTCCCCTACAGAAATGGTTTACTGCAACCCTGGATGGACAATCAGTCAACTATTCTCATCCCTTTAAAAATGTGACGCAACGTGGAATAAGTGTCAGTTACTGTCCAGTTTATGTCAGATTTCACGTCAGTTGTCATGTGAGTTGACTAACTCTTTATCTATTTAGAATATAGTTTTACATCTATTCATTGTAAGAACTGTATTGATTTACAAATGTAATGCTTATTGATTCTCCTTTAGAAATACACCAAGGAACTCACATGCTCATGTGAGTAGCATGTTGCTTTCTAATTTTAACTCCTTGCATTTCGCTTTAATGTAAGCTATACAACAGTAACTCTGTAAATAAAATAAAAGTGACATCAAATTCTGTTTTATTTCTACCAGGCACCAATTTCACAGAAGACAGAAATTCAGTTTTCAACACAACTCCGCCATCTAGAGGTTACAAAGGAGTTTTTTCATTTTCCATTTTGAGATTCTTTTCCTGTAGAACACAAAAGAAATTTTGAAGAATATTGCTTACTGGCACCCATTGACAATGATGATCCATATCAGGCAAAAATATATAAATAACAAGTACTATGGAAGTTAGTGGTAACCAGTTTACATTCTTTAAAAAAATCTTTTGTGTTCAGCAGGCTTTGAACAAGTGGAGCGTGAGGAAAATAGTAACAGAATTAACATTTTTGGGCTGAATTATCACTTTAACATAATATTTTCCATGTTATTGTCATAAATTTTAATGTTGTAAATTCTGTTGCTTTTGCTGTACTAGCATAAAATGACCTAAAATGTGTTTACACGCTTTGGAGAAAAACACCTAACATGTTTAAACAATTCAGGAATTGGGGTGTAGTTGCATGGTGATGAGTTTTCGTAAATGCATGTACTGACTGTAATATAATTCCACTTACAGATGTATCCTCCTTGCCATCAAATCAGGTTTCATCAGGAAGACATCACTGTAAGTACAGTCTGCATACACCCCTGAAAAATGACCAAATACAAAGCATTTGGTGGAAGCAGGCAAAAGCCTTTTGATCTCTTTGGTTAAGGCAGAGTATGATAAATTGCAGAAATGTAGAGATAAAAGGTTTACATTCAATGTACATTCAACCATCTAAAAATGGTTTAGTCCGATTAGTGACAAACATCAAAGGAGCACAAAAAGAGTTGACTTAATTCAACCCTGACTTAATTCTGGTCCATTTGCCAGTTTATTTGGTTTTTAAACTGGTATTGTGTTTGTAATTATAGTTATACTTTAATGTTTTGCTTTTACTCTTTTTTTGGTTTTATTATTTTATTTTTAAAAATTATTTAGCTTTTACTGATGTTCAGTAAAAACCTAATATTCAAAAATGTGTTATACATTTTGTTTATTTGTAAGAACCCCCACCTTGCAATACAACAAAAAAAGGTCTCTAATTTTTGCTATAAAACGTCTTAGGCTTGCTTGATGTCAGTAAAGTGGGAGGGTTTTACTAATGCAGATGAGAAATAAACAGCGCATTCATTCGGACTGTTGTGAAGAAAACAAATTCATGCAGAAATCACTCTATTGTTTATTGTTTTGTTCCCATCGTTTAGTCTTACCAAGGAACAAGTTAAGACTAAATAAAGTTTATTTTGCAATTTCATAACGAAAATTCCTTTGACAACTACAAATACAAAGCATTTGGTAAGATCAGGCAAAAGCTTTTAGTTTACTTTTTCACTACTAGAGTATGAAAACTTGCAGAAATGTAGAGATAAACATAGACACTGCCAGCAAATCCACATGATCACAATTTTACCGTCAAAGTATAGCTGCATAAATGTTAATACAAATCACATGCACAATGTTTCTTACCTGATTTTGAGAAATTCCATTCAAAACAAGTAAAATAATAGTTTATAATATCCTTATTTTGTTTTTGATCAAGTAATGGAACCACAGACTGCAAAAGTAAAAGCAAAGTTCTCTCTAGATTTGCCTAAGCTTGTAAACACCTTCCTAAATATCCTGTTTTGCAAGCCACTCCAAAAAAAAAAAAAAAAGGTTTACAAAAGAAAAGGGTTAGATTCAATGCAAAGATTCAGTCGAGCAAGTTAGATAGCAAGCAGATCAAATTAGCAATCCTAAACCACAACAAATCCCAAACCTGCACTAAACTCTATCTGTCACTTTGAAAAGAAGAAAGTAAACAGGAAATAGATTCCATGTGAATAAGAATGGGGGAGGGAGTACATTACAACAAGAGAGAAGTGAGAAAACTGAATTGCAAATTGTACAATTGTAAACATTGTGCGTTTCTGTTAAACATCATTTATGTTAAGGCAAGTGTTGTGACCTCTATATGCTGTTTTTTGTATAAATGTAAGAGTTGAATTTCCCTTCTTTGTAGATTGCACAATTGTTGGTTTTGTCGATTTTGTCCTGGCCCTTGTTGCTTTGGCGTTCCTCATCTGCAGGGCTGACAGGAGGTATTTATTACATATTGCATGAATATCATTATGCCCAAATACTACCAATTTACAGTTATGAAATATGTTTATTTTAAAAATGCATCAAACCCTGATTTAATCACTGCACATTTTACTCCTACTAGAGCCTCAGCTGATCAACAAAAGCAGCCTGGTTAAGAAGTAGGACTTTATTTGCACGAGGAGCCATGTTGTCATGGCGTGGAGTCATGATAACAAGTTAAACTATGATCTAAAATGTTTATATTATATTATATTATATTATATTATATTATATTATATTATATTATATTATATTATATTATATTATATTATATTATTATGTTATATTGTTATATTATATTATATTGTTATGTTATATTGTTATGTTATATTGTTATGTTATACTATATTATATTATATTATATTATATTATATTATATTATATTATATTATATTATATTATATTATATTATATTATGTGTTTTTGAGGGTCTTGAATGATTTCAAATCAATTCATTTTAATTATTTTGCTAGTTATTATTATTTTGTAAAATCAATTTTAAAGTACTGGGCATCCAACATTGTGCCACTTGAGACACTTTTCTTGCTGGATGAAGGACTGTTACTTTCAACTCAACCCTGCCAGCACAGAACGGCTTCTGATTTCAACCAACCTAATGCTTTAATCACAACTTGTACATCTATTTAATTGCATAAACCATAACCTTAGTTGTGACTGATGATCAGGGGCCGTATGTATATAACTTCTAAAAAAAATGCTCTTAAGAGTAGTCTTAAATTTTGACTTAAGTCAAAAAATGTATAGTAAGAAGTAGGAAATTTTTAAGAGTAGGAGACTTTTATAAAGAATCTAAAACCCACTTTCAGTAAAGTTTGAGACTGATTTCTAAGTTACAATAAATGAAACACAAAATGGCTGCCCTTGACCTCTGAATCAGCCTATCAGGAGCCTGCAAGGATGAAGTCACAGCAGCACGACACCATTCACTGATGAATTAATACAATAAAATTATTCAATAATTTATAATATCATTATGAAGCAGTTTGCATTATGTGAAAAAAATACAAAGTACATGCATTTTACACAATCTAGCACAAATTGATTGATTGCATGGACAAATGCCAAACAAAGCCAAACTGGTCCAAGGAGGAAAGTGTTCTTGATCATCCAGGGGGAACGTAATTTTGTTCAAATAGCCCAGTGAGGCCACTCTGAAAGAACCCGAGCATCATGTTGTGACCCTGGCCATTTTGGCACAAGATCCAGGAGCTTGTGATTGGCATCAAACACAGCTTGAACACTGATGCTGTTAAATCTTTTTCTATTGACATATGCCTCCTTATTTACAGTCGGAGCAATGATGCAAACATGAGTGCAACAATGGCTACAACAAGGGAAGGGAAGGCTCCAGGGAAGCCCGCAATCCTCATAAAACCCGCTTGCTTTTGCTGTATAGTTTGGAGGTCACTTGGAAAGTCAATGAACTGCCTTATGTTTGGTGTTGTTAGTGCTGTTTATGACTCTGCTGACTGTGGATTGTGTTGGGCCTAAGTCATAGCTAGTGCACTGCTGCATCTTTCCAGTCGCCAAAAAACGCAGAGTCATTAATGCCTTCATTTCTGCAGTCAAGGCATTGTTTCGAAGAGTTATTGTATTTCTGACTAGATTAGTTACAAAAAGAATACCTTCATGGTGAAACGTTTGAGCAACTCCCTGCCATCATATAATTGCAACACATTCTTCTGTTCTGGAAAGGTGCGTGGTCTCCTCTCTGCTGCCATCTTGTTACTCCTAACTAGGTTAAGATACATCCCAAACACTCCTAAATAATTTAGGAGCTGAGACCAAGTCTTAACACCTTTATAAAAATCACACTTAATCTTAAGTCTAGAAATAAAAGTAAAATAAAGTCATTATTAGAATTTTGACACACTTAAGAGTAAAATCCTACACTGAGCAGCTTTTATAAATACAGCCCCAGATGAAATTCACAAAGCACAGTGTTGGAACCGCCTGGTTCTGCAGATTTGTCTTATACAGTGTTCTGAAGATCAGGCTCTTCCTATAAGGGTGTGCTACACAGGGTGTGTCCCGCTACTAAGCTATTCAGCTTATACATACTGCCCCAGACCTCCAAACTGCTCTGACTCAGGTTGTTATATCTTTTCCAACTGATCCGACTTACGGTTTTCTGAAAACTGACCCAGAAAATTCCCATTGACTTAACATTGGACCAAACCTCATAACTTTGTGCCAGACTGTCATCCAGACTTAGGTTTGGGCTCATTTAACTCTGATGAATTTTCAACTTACTAGCCACATCCTGGCAACCACTTACAGCACTCTAGCAACTGTCCCATAGACTTCCATTATAAAAAAAACTGCCATTGACTTTAAATTAGACAAACTAACATCATACCAAGTCATACTAGCAATATACTTATCCATACTAGAAACATATTAATGATATCATACTAGCTAATTGATGCTAATTCATACTATAAATATGTTAATTTATACTAAATACATGCTAACAACCTGCTAGTATATACTAGAAACATGCTAGCAACATGCTAATTCATACTAAAACCATGCTAACATGCTAATTTATGCTAGAAACATGCTATTTCATACAAGAACCATGGTAATTTATGTTAGCAACTGCCTAGCAATGACTCAGAACACCTTAGCAATCATCCAACACCCTAGCAACTGCCTATAACACCCTAGCAACTGCCTAGCAATGCCTTAGCAACCACATTGCAACCAATTAGAACACCTTAGCATCTGCTTAGCAATCATCCAACACCCTAGCAACAGCCTATAACACCCTAGCAATGCCTTAGCGACCACGTAGCAACCAATTAGAAGATTTTAGCAACTGCCTAACAATGCCTTAGCAACCACTTAGATGACCCTAAAAACCACCTAGCAACACCTTAGCAACCACTCAGGACACACCCTAGCAACCACCTAGCAACAACTTAGCAAGGACCTAGAACACCTTAGCAAGTGCCTAGCAACACCATAGCAACCAATCAGAACACCTTAACAACTGCCTAGCAACGCCTTAGCAACTACTCAGAACACCCAATGGCCTAGTAACACTTTAGCAACCACCTAGAACACCCTAGCAACCACCTAGCAACAACTTAGCAACCACCTTACAATGCCTCAGCAACTGCCTTGGCAAGCACTCAACACCCTAAAAACTTCCTAGCAACACCTTAGCAACCACCTAGAATACCCTAGCGACACCTTAGCAACCACTCAGAAGACCATAGCAACCGCCTAGCAACATCTTAACAACCGCCTAGCAATGCCTTAGGAATTGCTTAGCAACCACTCAGAAGACCCTACCAACCTCATAGCAACACCTTAGCGATCACCTAGAACACCCTAGCAACTACTCAGAATAACCTAGCAACCACTTAGCAAGAAACATGCCAATCCATACTAGAAACATGCTAACACATGTACTTATCTATGCCAACTGCTTCAAACTTCTTAAAAACTACTTAAATTATTTAATATTTAAAGCAACTTCAGACTACGTGGTGGCACAGTGGGAAACTCATTCGCCTTACAGCAAGAAGGTCGCTGGTTCGAGCCTCGGCTGGGTCAGTTGGCATTTCTGTGTGGAGTTTGCATGTTCTCCCGGTGTTCGCGTGGGTTTTCTCCAGGTGCTCAGGTTCCCCCACAGTCCAAAGCCATGCGGTATAAGTGAATTGGGTATGCTAAATTGTCTGTAGTGTATGAGTGTGAGTGAGTGTGTATGGATGTTTCCCAGAGATGGGTTGCGGCTGGAAGGGCATCCGCTGCGTAAAACGTACTGGATAAATTGGTGCTTAATTCCGCTGTGGCGACCTTGGATTAATAAAGGGACTAAGCTGAAAAGAAAATGAATGAAGGAATATTATATTATATTATATTATATTATATTATATTATATTATATTATATTATATTATATTATATTATGGATTTCTGCGGGTCTTAAATTTTTTTCTAATTAATTACTATTATATTAGCTATAATATACAATTCATAAATTTGCATTTCCTCCCAGAATGGCCAAGCATTTCTTTCAAGGTTGTCACAAGAGGCCGCTGTAGTTTAGAATTTTCATCACTACCAGTTTGTATTCCTGGTAGGTTTCATTTCATTTCATTTCATGATACCTCTTAACTCTTATGATCACATAACCGGAAAAAATATTATATTATATTATATTATATTATATTATATTATATTATATTATATTATATTATATTATATTAGCTGTAATAGACGATTCATAAAATTGCATTTCCTCCCAGAATGTTTTTTTTTTTTCAAGGTTGCCACAAGAGGCCACAGATGTTGCTTAACTTGCTTTGTTTTTTGTTTTGTTTTTTCATGGAAATTTAAGTCTTGTATGTTTCCCAGTGTAGTTCTGTGTGTTCTTTTATGAATTTTTTTAAATTGCCATTAAACTTTGTGAATGTTTCTAGATCAAGTGTCTGAGTCGTTAATGTTACAGCTAAGTCGGGACTAATGTTAGCGTTTAGATTCGCACACAGTGTGTTTTTTTAACGATTTTAGAATATGTATTTAAACTTAGGATTAAGCGATAACAACTCGACTGGGCAAGTACGTTATGGGCTGACACATCAACTACAAAAAAAAATTAAAAGACGTTGCCAATGTAGTCCGGAGAACGATTTATAAGTGGTTGAGTGGATTAAAATATTTAGAAATATTGCGTCTTAAATAAAAATAAAATCACTTACCAGTGGACAACAGCCTTCCACGTCGTCTCTGTGAGCGAGTGAGTACGTTATATCAACTTTAGGTCAAATGACATGATGACTAATGTTAATCTT
The DNA here is from genome assembly GCF_903798145.1 of Danio aesculapii. Lineage (NCBI taxonomy): Eukaryota > Metazoa > Chordata > Actinopteri > Cypriniformes > Danionidae > Danio > Danio aesculapii. The sequence continues at coordinate 33,820,559 of NC_079450.1, forward strand.
GTTTAGCATAGTCACAGCTGTTTGGTCCCATGATGTTGCCACGTGGAATAATAATCTATTTTCTACTGAGACCGTAGAGTGAGTCGCCTGTTTTCTTTGTGTATGCCTTTTATAACTTATTACAAACAAATATTGTAAACAAGTTTAACTGTTAAACAATTTAGTACACGTTTTAATAATTGTAGAATCATAAATCAAACGAAAAAAAAAAATATATATATATATATATATATATATATATATATATATATATATATATATATATATATATATATATATATATATATATATACAGCAGGGTTTGAACAAAACGTACAGGAAGTGTTTGTTGCTTGGAAACACAACGCAGACGCACGTCAACGTGTTTGGGCAGCTTCGTCTTCATCACGTCTCTTAATGATGGCGGACAGAAACAGTCTTGAGAAGCTTGATTTCGGTGCCTTAAGTCTCGAGCAACAGGAGAAGCTGCGACAGTTCAAGGTATTAAATTGTGTGTGTGCGTGTGTGTGTGCGTGCGTGCGTGTGTGTGTGTTTGCGTGTGTGTGTCAGTTAAGTCTTCAACCCAAAATTGTTTGTTTTCACATATCTTCTTTCAGATCAAGACACGAATTGCCAATGAAAAATATTTGAGATCTCACCCAGAGGTGGAAATGTTACTGAGTGACTTTTTAAGGTAAATGAATGTTTTATGTGCATCAGGATTATACAGCTCATTTTCATTGCTTCCGTTCGTATATTTCTCTTTCTTTCTAACAGAGACATGTTTCTGAAAAGGCCTGCAGACGTTCGTGAATTTGCAGCAGGTAAATGTGTTTGTTTGTTTGTTTGTTTGTTTGTTTTTTTTGTTTTTTGCCAACTTTGCATCTTTTCATGCAAGTCTCCCTGAAGAGAAGATCTATCTGTTAAAAAGCTTTCTGGAACACTTAAAACTTATTGGTCAATTTCACCCTTGAACAGTTTGTTTTCTCCCAGTAACAAGTGGCTAAAACTGAAAACTCAAACTCATCCAAGCAGCTGAAGTCAGTGCTATACACTTGCTACTTTTTCATCTTCTTTAAACTTTTTTTTCTGCTAAAGACTGAAGGATTGCCTCATGTGGTTAGGAATAGCCATGTAATAAGAAGGATAATGAATGTGTTTCATTCAGAGAGTATTTGATGTATTTGAATTCTTTTTCAGCATGTAAATAGTCTGTCTGACGTTGAACTTATGTTACAAAAGTGACTTCTTCTGACTGAGAAAATAGCACTGCCAAAACATTCTCTCTCTTTTCAGAAGTTTAAACAAAATTCAATAATGAAACTAAATCAGATTTTACTGAGGTTATTTTGTTTTGTTTTGCTTGTGCAGTCCCTGTCTTAAGCCAGGCATACAGTACACAGTGCAATGTTTTTTTTATTTTTATCAAACACATTGGATATCCTTTGATGTTCTTATGGTTGTGGCTTGCATCATGTGAGAGGGATTTACAAGCCGAGCCCAGAAACTCAAAAGCTCCCGATCATTTTTAAACATGTCTAATTCATGTTAAAAACATGTCCAATTTGTAAGGTGTGTGCGGTTGAACAAACCAATATGTAGATCTGTCTGAAGTTGACCAGTCAGGAGCTGAGGAAAAAGAGGGCTGTGGAGGACAGTTTTTTTTACTGTATGATTTTTAGATAAACTCAATCGTGATGTTAGCATAGACATTAGATCTTCCAATTGTCGCACAGTGTATGCCTGGCTTTAATGAATGATTCACTTAATACAGTTTTCAAATGATTAATTCAAAAGACTTATATAGGTGAAAAACTATGAAAGTTTTAATGTAGATTAGATTAGATTAGATTAGATTAGATTAGATTCAACTTTATTGTCATAACACATGTACAAGTACAAGGCAACGAAATGCAGTTTCGATCTAACCAGCAGTGCAATAGCAGCAAGTGCAGGATACTGGTATAAGTTATAAAGTGCAGTTATAGAAAAACTATGGTAATATTTACAGATGGATGTATTATGAACATTATATACAGGTTGTATTTGCTATGAACAGATTTACAATAAATGAATAAACTGTAGCAATCAGGAGTGGCAAATAGATAAACATAATTACAAATGTCCATGTGCAGTGGGTATGTACAGTTCAGATAAGTGAATCCAATGTAGTGCAATGAATATGTGCAAACTTTAAATGTGCAAATGTTAAACAGTGCAGTGATTGTGAGGAGTATAAGTTAGTATGTAAACAATATATTCAAAAATGTAAAATATAGCACTTTCAAATTACATTCAAATTAAATCCAATAATAAAATTTAAAACTGGTGTGGAGTAATTTTTGATCAAAATAAGCACTTACTCTACTCATATCTGATGCAGCCAATGTCTTTATGCATGGATCTTTGAATCAGTGATCAAATGACTTATTCAAAAACAGATTCATTGCTTAAGTTGCTCTAAGATGTGCATGTTTTTCTCTGGCTTTGTCGTGCCCATATCACATTTAAAAAGTAAATTACAGATTAATAATAATTTTGTTTACTGAATTGTTTATTGAACCGTATACACGCTTATATTTGTGTGATGAATGATAATTGTGTGATATTACTTAACTATATGGTTTTTAATAAAGGAAACATTGGGAAATATTTTCGGCTTTCGTCACATGAATTTATGTCATTGTAACTGCATAGGCTTCATCATGCAGCCGATGCTTATGTACTCTTAAGATATGTTTTATTTTGTTTTTTGAGAAGTGATTGACCAGCATCACAATATTACCATAGACAATATATCTCACATCATAGTATCATAATAATAATAAGATCATAATTATGATATTAATAATGTACTATTATGTAATATTAATATGCTCCTAAATTAAGGTATCATTTGTTTCTTTTTTTTTTCTCTTTCAGGTCATTTCAGTGACCCTGGACTGCCAACAAAAATTCAGGCCCAAATGAATATCAACAATAAGTGAAATTGCATATGTTCTTAATTGTATCTTTTTAATAAAAGGAAAAATAGAAATGAGAACACGTGTGGCAGTCTGGATCTTGCTGTATTCGTGGTAACTGTAAATCATCTCTGTTGTACCTGTTCATTTTTTGCAACAATGAGCTTGATGGTATCAGGGGAGAGGACAGTCTAGGCTTGTTTGCTAAATGAGTCCACAGGGATGGAAGAAAAAATTAGATTGATTCATAAAATTAGTATAGAAAATCTAAAATTGAATGTATAGTATACACCAGAATAAATTTTGATCTATTTATTAATCATTATGGCTTATATGATTTAAAATGATTCAATTAAGTCAACAATGTTTAAGTTAAATATTTTAAATTAGAGTTTACTTACATCTGCTCACATTGTCCCATCAAAACTGTAAAAAATTACGGGTTCCACGCAGTACCTTTATGTTGTCCCA